>NC_061114.1:111796529-111941175 GCF_002878395.1 Capsicum annuum
CTCGAACTTAGGAAATTATTCTACTCATACTGATTTTATCTCGAGTTGAACAATCTTGTTATAGCATTGATCATTAGATGAGCACTTAACCTTCCCAAATCCTCATTGATAATTTGCTACTTTTAGTTAATTTCTAAGTTCGAGCAAATAAATATAAGGCAATTGTTTAAAATTAATAAATAACAATCATAACAAAGGAATTATCAATATGTCCCCATAATCACTCAAACCTTAGCCAACTATTAAATCTATAGAGGAATAACCATAGATCCCACAATCCTAGTTGTGGGTTTTAGTTCCACATGAAAGAGAAAGAGATAACAATAACTGAATTCATAATTCAAAGTGATTAAACTTAAAAATGATGTAGCCAAAAATTGATTCTCTTCCAAAATTCAAGATGAATATCCCACAACTAAATCAAAGAATTGAAAATTGAATTCTATGTTAAGAGACCAAAAAGAGGTAAATAGCCTTTGGAATGAGTTCCAGCCGTTTCAAGATGCTCAAGACGATGCCCCACTTCAATGAACCCTAAAAGTTGCTATTTATATTTATGACTTAAGAAAAATTCAAAATTAAGATTCAGAATTTTTCTTTTAGGTGATGACATATAACACCCTGATTTGCTGAACCGGAATGCTACACGGTGCTCATGACCCCGAGGGACCACAAGCTAACCCATGACTGATATCTATGCCTGTATACTACAAATCATAATATAATAATGCCAAATACATGGAACTGTAAGGCCATAAGGTTCAACTGAATACAATCATGTGGGCGAAAATACCCAAAACAACTAAATCTGAACATAAATCTGAAAGTAAATCCAAAAGCCTTTAAACTGTCTAAATAAGGAGTTGAAGGAACATATCTCCAACTAATTCCGTAAAACTAAACTGAAGAATAAATAAATTAATCAAAAGATATCATCCTCGAATCAATGAGGACTCATTGTATCTCTGCGACTGGAACGCTACCACTACTGTTGGGCTGGAGCTCGTATCTCGGAACCTATGGTGTAACATAAAAAGAAAGCACCATAGCATAAATACGTCAGTACAACTGGAGTATTGAGTATATAAGGAGGGAAGGCTGAGCATAAAGGGTTTCATACATGAACAACACTGACTGACTAATATGAACATGGGAGTGCAAACATACATATGTAGAAACTGGGACCATAAATACGTGATAGCATGACTTGTAATCTTATACATAGTTTACTGATAACTATTAAGACTGATACTAAGATTGATAACATGGACGACTGTATCTAGCAATCCTATAGATACTGAATTTTGAAGAACGCTCTGAGTTCTTTTACTGAGACTGATACTGAATCTGATAAGATGGATGACTGTATTTGATAGTCCTGTATATACTAAAATCTGAAGAACTATCTGAGTTCTTTTACTGAGACTGTTACTGAATTGTGGGAGGTAGTGTTTAATCGACATGCCCCATGTATGCCGTTATGGCGAAGCTGGGGTCCAATCTATGCCCCGAATGGAGGGGTGTCAATACCACGCCACTGCTAAGGACAACTGTGAGTGACCCTTATCTAGCGGGTACTCAATGAGAATGGTGGGAACCCTAAAATGATGGGTTAAGTCACCTTATCAAACCTAAGTGGATAGGTTAAGATGTCTTAACCTACGCTGGCTACGTAGTTCTGGAACACAAGGATTGCTACTAAGAATCACACCCTGAATTGGTGGGTGAGTTCCCATCCTTGGGTTCACTCGGTTCTAGCCTCTACTCCTATCTGGAGGGACACTAAACTAAATAACTAAGCTGAACTGAATAACTTATGTAAACTTATTAGCTGAACTGATACTGATTAACTGGACTGATACTAGTAGTATTGTTTAGTACAGCTAAACTTAGTTTACTAGATTCTAATGACTGATGGAATATTGCTAATATCTGACAACTGACTAAGATCATGAGATTTTCCTGAGTCACATGACTGAATGAAGTCTATGGAATCATAGCTTGAGTTTGGATATCGAGAAACATGACATGGATCTAGGTACACAACTATAGTTTTTGGTTAGAAGTACCCCCAGGACTCGATGAAAGGAAACTGACGCACATGATTGACTTGATTATAAGAGTAGAGTCCATAATCTATAATATAATAAGTAGGGATCTCATACTATGCATGGTTATCAACAATGTGTTGCATGGAAAGGATTTCGTATCACATGGAAGTACTTGCTCAATCTTAATATCATGTTCGTAGCATAATCATATTGGCAACACATACTAATAGCATGGAAGTTCATGGGAATTTCATGGTTATCATACATCTTGTTCATAAGTAGGATTTGAAAGTAAATATAGCATAATCTCATAAGAATAGTACATGAGTATCCCAACAGCATTTGCAAGGAACATTAACAACATAGAAGTTATTGGAACGTAAGAGTATATCATGAATTCTTCACTTAGTCACAATTTAGCTATATTGCATGGTTTCTAGTTCCTTAGGCATTTTATCAATAACCTTACATGCACATCTTAAGCATAGTTAAAATCATCAAATTATACATCATGAACAACTAAATTTACATGTTTCCAACTCATATGATATCATGGATTCACAAAACATATAAAGATTTCCATCTTGGGAATCACCCAATATCAACAACATTATCAACAACACCTAACAATATAGAAATCATACTTTATAATGAAAAAGAGGAAAACAATCAAGCATCATCATGGGTATGATCATATTACCACAATCAACCAAGCTTTTGTATTTTAAAGATTGATTCTTGAACTCTATGAACGAATTGAATCCATAGATGAACACTACGCATACCTTAAAAGGAAGATTCTTAATGATTGATGGAGGAATTTCCTTGAAATCGGATCTTCAATCTTACTTATGCAACCCTAGTTATTTTTCTCCTTTAGTGCTCTTGGATGATGAGCTTTGAGATGAAAATAGGGTTGCAATATGTTTAAAAGGTATATATTTCATAGGGTTAAGTTTAGGGACGTATAAGGAGTATTCAAAGACTTAATTACCTTTAAAATAACTCAAGACGGAGTGTTTTGACACCTGGAATTGGCTTAAGTGGCGCCCAAGTGATCGCCCATGCTTAGGTTGGGTAGCGCCTAACCAATTGCCTATGCTTGGGTTAGGCGGCGCCTAACCAATTGCCTATGCTTACTATCTCTCACAAAAATGGACATAACTTTTCGCTCGGGTATTGGATTAAAGTGAAATTGCTATAGTTGGAAAGCTAATTTGATTGTCTACAATTTTGTGGGTCTAAATCAGCTAAAATACCATATTAACATTGAGTTATACTCGTTCAAAGATGACCCTTGCAAAATCGAACACTAAAACTGGATGGATTCAAAAACTCTTAGCTTGAATTACCTTAAGTGACTCATATGAACATGCTTAATACATCATAAGATATCCTATCACTAGGATATTCATTGTAAGTCATGTACTCAAGTATGAATCACAGGATTAGAAACATGCGGGGCATTACAACATCTCCCCCTTGGGAACATTCGTCCTCGAATGAGAATTTTCTGAGAAAGGATACAAGACAATAGAACCTGAACTAAACATGAAGAACTGAAACTTGATCCCATGACTGGCATACTAAACATACTAAACTTGTGCTTATCTGATGCATGGACAACTGATACATGAATGCATGGCTGAGTATGAAACGGCTAATAGGTACCAAGTGTATACTGGTAACATGAACATGAAACTTAATAAACTTAAGGAGAACTGTTACCTTAAGCTTGATCTGAATTGGCAGGGAAGAGTGGAGGATACTTGGTATGCATATCTGCTTCATCTTCCCAAGAAACTCCCTCATGAGACTGATTTTGCCAAATAACCTTGACTAGAGGGACTTCTTTGTTCCTCAATATACGAGTCTGATAATCTAAGATTTCGAATGGAATCTCTTAATAAGAGAGGCTATTCTGAATGTCGATGCTCTGAATAGGGACAACAACTGTTGGGTCACCTATACACTTCTTTAGCAAAGAGACATGGAAGACTGGATGGACTGAGGCTAGATCTAAAGGCAACTCAAGGTCATAAGCTACCTTGCAAAAGCGACAAAGAATTTTGAAGGGACCGACATACCAAGGACTGAGTTTCCCTTTCTTGCCGAACCTCTGTACTCCCTTCATAGGAGAGATCTTAAGATAGACATAGTCATTGACCTCGAACTCGAGATCCTTTCTATGAACCTCTGTATAGGATTTTTGTCAGCTCTGACCAGCCCGGAATCTCTCTCCGATCAACTGAATTTCCTCTAAGCCATCGAATACTAAGTCAGGACCTATGACTGAGGCCTCACTAACTTCAAACCAACCAACCGGAGATCTATATGTCCTACCATAGAGAGCTTCAAATGGATCCATCTGAATACTAGAATTATAGATATTGTTCTATGCAAACTCAATTAAAGGCAAGTGGTCATCCCAACTTCCCTTGAAGTCAATTGCATATTCCCTTAGCATATCTTCAAGAGTCAGAATGGTACTCTCTGCTTGACCATCTGTTTGAGGATGAAATGTTGTGTTGAAATGGACTTGGATACCGAGACCCTTTTGGATTGCTTTCCAAAAGTGAGAAGTGAACTGGGTACCTCTTTCTGAGATGATAGATAGTAGAACATCGTGTAATCTGACTAACTCCCTGATATAGAGTTTGGCATCATCCTTGGCGGGATAAGAAGTACGAACAGGAAGGAAATGAGCTGACTTGGTCATTCTATCTATAATGACCCAGACTGAATCATGCTGATGACAAGATATAGACAAACCTGTCACGAAGTCCATGTTAACTTCTTCCCACTTCTACGTAGGAATGGTGAAATCTTGCATGGAACCACTAGGTTTCTGATGCTCTATCTTAACCTGCTGACATGTAGAGCACTTAGCCATAAACTCTACAATATCTCTCTTCATCCCACTCCACTAATAGATCCCCCACACGTCGTGGTACATCTTAGTGGCCCCTGGATGAATAGAGTATTTCACACCATGCGCTTCAGCAAGAATTCGCTACCTTAATTCACCTACACCTGGAACACATTGATGACCTTGACAATGAAGAAACCATCTCCCCCTTAGGAGAAAACCTCGACTTTCTGATTTTGAATTGACTCTTTGAGCTTGACAAGTATAGGATCCCTATATTGTTTCTCTTTCATCTCGGAAATAAGAGATGACTCTGAACTACTATGAACACATACACCACCCTCTGAAGAATCGACTACGAGAACGCTTAGTCTGGCAAGCTGTGGATCTTTTGAACCATCTTTTTCTTACTATCCTCAATATGAGAAATACACCCTATGGAGAGTCGACTGAGAGCGTCGGCCACAATATTGGCCTTGCTCGAATGATAAAGAACACTCATGTCATAATCCTTCAAGAGCTCTAACAACCTTCTCTGGCGAAGATTGAGATCTTTCTGGGAAAAGACATACTGGAGGCTCTTATGGTCTGTGAAAACATCTACATAAACTCCATAAAGACAATGCCTCCAAATCTTCAAGGAAAAAACTACTACTGCTAACTCAAGATCATGAGTAGGATAATTCTTCTCATGTGGCTTTAACTTTCTGGAGGCGTAGGCTATGACCTTACCATGCTGCATGAGTACACAACCTAAACCCACTCTAGATGCATCACAATAGACTATAAAACCATCTGAACCATCAAAAATAGCTAGAACTGGAGCGGAGGTGAGTCAAGTCTTCAACTCTTTAAAGCTCTTCTCGCATGAATCTGACCACTAAAACTTAATCTTCTTCTGAGTCAATCTAGACATGGGAGATGCAATAGAAGAAAATTCCTCAATAAACTGTCTGCAATAGCTAGCCAAACCCAAGATACTCCTAATATCTGATGGATATACGGGTCTAGGCCAGTTTCTTACTACCTCAATTTTTTGAGAATCTACTCTAATGCTATCATCGGAAATAATATGGCCAAGGAATGCTACTAATCTTAGCAAAAATTCGTACTTGCTAAACTTAGCGAATAACTGGTGATCCCTGGGAGTCTGAAGAACAATCCTGAGATGGTCTGCATGATCACGCTCTGTGCAAGAATAGACCAGAATATCATTTATGAAGACTATGACAAACATGTCGAAGTAATGCTTGAACACACGGTTCATCAAATCCATAAAAGCTGTAGGGGAATTGGTAAGACCAAATGACATGACTAAAATTTCGAAGTGACCATACCGAGTACGGAAAGCTGTCTTCGGAATGTCACATTCTCTAACTCTGAGTTGGTGATAGCCTGATCTAAGGTCTATCTTGGAGAAGTAACTAGCACCCTGAAGTTGGTCGAATAGATCATCAATCCTAGGAAGAGGATATCTTTTCTTGACCATGTCCTTATTGAGTTGACGATAATCAATACACATCTTGAGAGAACCATCTTTCTTGCGCACGAATAATACTAGCACACCCTATGGGGAAATGCTGGGTATGAAGAATCCCTTATCTAAAAGATCCTTCTACTGATCCTTCAGTTTCTTGACTTCTATTGGTGCCATTCTATATGGAGGAATAGAAATAGGTTGAGTATCTGAAAGAAGGTCTACACCAAAGTCTATTTCCCTTTTGGAAGGAATGCCTGGAAGATCTCTGGGAAAGAAATCTGAGTATTCATTAACAATAGGGACTGTTTTGAGGCTGGGATATTAAGAACTAGAATCTTTAACATACACGAGATGATACACACACACCTTAGAAATCATTTTCCTTGCCCGAAGGTAGGAAACAAGTTGACCCCTGAATGCTGAAATGCTACCCTTCCACTCTAGGACAGGCTCATTCGGGAGCTGAAACTGAACTATCCTATTTCTGTAGTCGACTGTGGCATAGCAAGAATGAAGTAAATCCATGCCGAGAATGATATCAAAATCAGTCATCTCTAACTCCACTAAATCTACTGACGTGGATTTTTGAGATATATAACTGGGCAGTTCCTATATACCCACCGAGCTATGATGGTTTTACCCACTGGGGTAGAGACTGAGAAGGGCTCTGCTAGGACTTCGAGACTGATTCCAAAATTTCCTGCTATGTATGGAGTAACAAAAGATAAAGATGCACCTGGGTCTAGTAAATCATAAACATGAACATGGAAAATCTGTAACATACCAGTAACAATATCAAAAGAATTTTCTTGATCCTGTCGGGACTGAATAGCATAGAGTCTGCTTGGGCGTTGCCCACTAGTATCACTAGAAATGGCACCCTGCTGGTTCAGGCGGCTGGACTAAGCTGTAGAATGGTTTTGTTGACCCTGAAGACTTGACTGTAGACACTCCCTAATCCTGTGGCATGGCTTGCCACAACCAAAACAGACATCACTACTAGCTCTACAAATGCCCTTGTGGTTCTTACCACAAGTCTGACAAAGGGGATTCGTTTAGGCACTGGTAACACTGCCCTGAGATTTAGATCTTGGTGCTTTGTTTCTATTGTAATCTCTAAAATTTAGCACTGGAGCGCTGGCAGAAGAAAGAGCTGGAATGGCTGACGTAGAGCAAAACTGGGAACTATTTCCTCCATCTGACTTGGGGTGAGCAAAGTTGAAATTACCTGACCTTTCTCTCTTGTTTTGCCTCTCTTTTATCTTTAACTTCTGCTCTTATACTTACTGGGCATGGTTCATGAGTCTGGCTAAGGTCATATCACCGATCAACGTCATAGAACTACACGCATTTACCATGCTATCGTGGACCCCTGACACAAACTTGCTCATCTTAGCTCTATTTTCTGCAACCACATGAGGAGAATACCTGGGTAGGTGAGTAAATTTGAGAGAATGCTCCCTAACCATCATATTCCACTGCCTGAGGTTGATGAACTCAAGAACTTTGGCTTCCCTCAGCTCTTGGGGAAAGAATCTATTTATGAAGGCCATGACAAATTCCTCCTACTCGATAGGGCCTGTATCATCTAACCTCTTAGACTTCCACTATTTGTACCAATCATGAGCAACATCCTGTAACTGGTAGGCGGCTAACTCAGAACTCTTAATAGAAGTAGCACCCATGATGTCAGTGACCTTCTGGACTTGGTCAATGAACTCCAAAAGGTCCTCATCAGATTTAGACCCATAGAAATATGGAGGGTTCATCCGGGTGAAATCCCAAACCCTAGCTGCTTTGGGAGTGGCCACTGGATTGGCCGAAATGACTGGTGGCCGTTCATTCCATGCAACCATGAACTGAGCAAGTGTGGTAAATGCAGCTCTAAAGTCCACATGGGAAACAAGTTTGCTCAAAGGATCCTCGGGCTGAGGAGCTAGCTGGTTTCTTCTCTTTGGGGCCATGGTCTGGAATAAGAGAAGACTGGATTAGACTGAGAGTTTAACTTGTGATTATGCTCACTAGCATGACATGAATATTGAAGGAAGAGGACTGTTCCAAAATCATGTTATAGCCTCCTGCACATAAATGTGGCGTGCAACACACCCTTGTACAACACTCTACTATATGCAGATTTTAGACTTCCTAGGACTCTATTGAACCTTACGCTCTGATACCAAATTTGTAACACCCCGATTTACTGAACCGAAATGCTACATGGTGCTTATGACCCCGAGGGATCACAAGCTAACCCATGACTAATATTTGTGCCTGTATACTGCAAATCATAATATAATAATGCGGAATACATGGAACTGTAAGGCCATAAAGTTCAACTGAATACAATCATGTGGGAAAAAATACCCCAAACAACTAAATCCAAACGTAAATCTGAAAGTAAATCTGAAAGCCTCTAAACTGTCTGAATAAGGAATTGAAGGAACATGTCTCCAACTAACTACGTAAAACTTAACTGAAGAATAATTAAATGAATCAAAACTTATTGTCCTCTAATCAATAAGGACTCACTGTGTCTCTGCGACTGAAACGCTACCGCTACTGCTGGGCTAGAGCTTGTGTCTCGGAACCTATGGTGTAACAAGAAAAGAAAGCACTATAGCACAAATGCGTTAGTAAAACTGGAGTACTAAGTTCACGAGGAGGGTAGGATAAACATAAAGGGTTTCATGCATGAACAACATTGGCTGACTAATATGAACGTAGGTTGGAAACACATATATATAGAAACTGGGACCGTGAGTACGTGATAGCATGACTTGTAAGCTAATAAATGGTTTACTAATAACTGTCATGACTGATCTTAAAACTGATAACATAGATGACTGTACCTGACAGTCCTGTAGATATGGAAATCTGAAGAACGCTCAGAGTTTTTTTACTAAGACTGATACTGAAATAGATAAAATGGATGACTCTATCTGCAAGTCCTATATATACTGAAATCTGAAGAACTATCTGAGTTGTTTTACTAAGACTATTACTGAAATTATGGGAGGTAGTGTTTAACCGACATGCCCCGTGTATGCCATTATGGCTAAGCTGGGGTGCAATCTCTGCCCCAACTGGAGGAGTGTCAATACCGTTCCACTGGTTAGGACAACTGTGAGTGACCCTTATCTGGAGGGTACTCAATGACAATGGTGGGAACCCTAAACTGATGGGTTAAGCCACCTCATCAACCCTAAGCTGACGGGTTAAGATGTCTCAACCTACGCTGACTACATACTTCTGGAACACAAGGATTGCTACTAGGCATCACACCCTGAATTGGTGGGTGAGTTCCCATCCTTGGGTTCACTCGGTGCTAACCTCTACTCCCATCTGGAGGGACACTGAACTGAATAACTAAGATGAACTGAAAAACTGAACTGAACTGATTAGCTGAACTGATACTAGTGGTATTGTTTAGCATAGCTAAACTAAGTTTACTGGATTCCAATGACTGATGGAATGTTATTAATATCTGACAACTGACTAAGATCATGAGATTTTCCTGAGTCATATGACTAATTGAAGTCTATAGAATCATAGCTTGAGTTCGGATATCGTAAAACATGACATGGATCTAGGTACACAGCTATAGTTTTTGGGTAGAACTACCCCCAGGACTCGATGGAAGGAAACTGACATGCATGATTGACTTGATTATAAGAGTAGAGTCCATAATCTATAATATAATAACTAGGGATCTCATACTATGCATGGTTATCAATAATGTATTGCATGGAAAGGATTTCATATCACATGTAAGTACTTGCACAATCTTAATATCATGTTCGTTGCATAATCATATTGGCAACACACACTAATAGCATGAAAGTTAATGGGGATTACATGGTTATCGTACATCTTGTTCATAAGTAGGATTTGAAAGTAAACATAGCATAATCTCATAAGAATAGTTCATGAGTATTCCAACAACATTTACAAGGCATATTAACGACATAGAAGTCATTGGAACATAGAGGCATATCATGAATCCTTCACTTAGTCACAATTTTGCTATATTGCATGGTTTCTAGTTCCTTAGGAATTTTATCAAGCACCTTACATACACATCTTAAGCATAGGTAAAATCATCAAATTATACATCATGAACAACCAAATTTACATGTTTCCAACTCATATGATATCATGGATTCATAAAAACATACAAAGATTTCCATCTTAGGAATCACCCAATATCAACAACATGATCATCAACACCCAACAACATAGAAATCATACTTTATAATGAAAAAGAGGAAAACAATCAAGCATCATCATGGGTATGATCATATCACCACAATCAACCAAGCTTTTGTATTTTAAAGATTGATTCTTGAACTCTATGAATGAATTAAATCCATAGATGAAGATTATGCATACCTTAGAAGGATGATTCTTGATGATTGACGAAGGAATTTCCTTGAAATCAGATCTTCAAGCTTACTTATGCAACCCTAGTTGTTTTTCTCCTTTAGTTCTCTTGGATGATGAGCTTTGAGATGAAAATAGGGTTGCAGTATGTTTAGAAGGTATATATTTCATAGGATTAAGTTTAGGGAGGTATAAGTAGTATTTAAAGACATAATTACCTTTAAAATAACTCAAGACGGAGTGTTTTTGAAACCTCGAATTGGCTTAGGCAGCGTCCAAGTGATCTCCTATGCTTGGGTTGGGCGGCTCCTAACCAATCGCCTATGCTTGGGCTAGGCGGCGCCTAACCAATCGCCTATGCTTACTGTCTCTCACAAAAATGGGCATAACTTTTTGCTCAGGTATTGGATTAAGGCAAAATTTGTATCGTTGGAAAGCTAATTCAATTATCTACAATTTGATGGGTCTAAAGCAGCCAAAGTACCACATTAATATCGATTTATAATCATTCAAAGATATCCTTTGGAAAATCGAACACTAAAACTTGATGTATTGCAAAACTCTTATCTTGCATTACCTTAAGTGACTCATATGAACATACTAAATGCATCATTAGCTATCCTATCACTAGGATATTCAATGTAAGTAATGTACTCAAGCATGAATTATAGGATTAGAAACATATGGGGTATTACATGACATGTATGATAACTTATCACAAATTTGATAAGTTATCATCGAATGTCGTCAGGTCCTCTTCATCTGTCTGATGACGTGTGTGATGACTTATCATAAGTCTAATAAGTTATCAGACCTTGCTTCTAATTTTTTCTTTCTGCTTCTGAGTAACGATATACCTAATGACTTATCATAGATTTGATAGCTTATCAGGATATGTTATCAGAAAATCTTCAATTTTCTTGTACTCTACCTATGTATGAGGACATGGTCTGATATCTTATCATAGATCTAATAGTTTATCAGACCAATTCATCAAAAGAAATCTTCAGAACATAATTTCTCATATCTTTTACCAAAAATCATCCTTATTGGTGGGTCTTTCATGTATTTTCATGAATCTTGACTTTTACTGCAATATCAAGGAGAAAACAATCAAAAATAACAAAAGTTGCTTAATACTTTTCAATTATTCTCAGTTAAAAGCCCCAAATGTGTTATCATCTACTCACACATCACAAGTCCTCTCATTTCTTTGAGAATCTGACTATACCCTTGCAAACTACAGTTCAAGTAAGAGCTCAATCCAGGAATGCTATGGCATTTTCATCTTTTTTTATCCCAAATTAAGCCTAAAAATATAAAAGAGGCCCTGAATGATGATGATTAGATTAATGCAAGAAAAACTTCATCTATTTGAAAGAAGAAAAGTCTGGCATTTGGTCCCCAAGACTATTGAAAGAATAATTATTAGGACTAAATGGGTGTACCAAAATAAGCAAGATGAAAATGGAACTATCAATAGGAATAAGGCAAGATTGGTTGTGCAGTGTTATAACCAGGAAAAGGGATTGACTATCATGAGACTTTTTCCCCTATAGAAAGAACTGAGGCGATCAATAATCCTATCGTATTTGTTGCATACATGGGATTCAAACTATTTTAGATGGATTTCAAATGTGCCTTCTTTAATTGACACCTAAAAGAAGATATCTATGTTAAATAGCCTAAAGGTTTTGTATATGCAAATTTTCCTCGACATGTGCTTAAATTGGATAACATTTTTTTTGGTTTAAAGAAAGCACTAAGGTCCTCGTATGAGAGACTCTGAAAGTTTCTCTTCGAATATGGATTCAAGAAAAATAAAATAGATAATACTCTATTCTTAAAGACCAGAGGTAGCATCCTATTAATTATCCAAATATATGTTCATAACATAATTTTTGGAACTACGTCTAAATCCCTATGTGAAGAATTTGCTAAGCTAATGGGGAGTTAATTTGAGATGCATATGATGGGTGAAGTGAGCTTCTTATTGGGCATGCAGATCAAGAAAACTTCTTAAGGGACAATGATTTTTTTAGAAAAGTACATCAAGGAGCTACTGAAGAAGTATAATATGGGAGATGCGAAGCCACTTGTTATTTCAATTGGAACCAGCTCAAAAATATACAATGATGATTTAGGTCCTTCAGTGAATGAAACAATGTTTAGAGGGATCATTAGATCCATGCTCTATCTTACTATAAGTAGGCCTTATAATTTTTTCATCGTAGTAATATGTACCATATTTCAAGCATACCCAAATGAGTCCTATTTTAAAGCTGTAAAAAGAATTCTTAGATCTCGCAAGGGATAGGTACCTGGTCCTATACTATCCATCAGAATATAGTTTGTACTTGGTGGGCTATGCAGATGTTGAATATGCTGGATATTTAGAAGATACAAAAAGCACTTCAGGAATGATATATTTTCTTGGCTTGTCCTTAATCTCTCCGGGGTCTAAGAAACAAATCTCAGTTTCTCTATCCACTGTTAAGGCTAAATATGTTGATGTTGCTACGTGTTATGCATAACTGTTATGGATAAAGTAGCAAATAAAAGATTTTGGAATAGTCTCAGACATTATCCCTCTAATGTGTGACAACACAAGTTCTCTAAACATATCCAAGAATCCACTATAGTATAATAGGACTAAGAACATTAATGTGAGGCATCACTTCCTAAAAGACAATGTTGAGAAAAGGACAATATGAATGAATTTCTACAAGACTGAGGATTAGATAGTAGATATCTTTACAAAGGCACTTCATAAGGAGCAATTTGTGATGAACATGTTGTAGTTAGGCCTGAACAAAATGACCTAACCTGCCATGTGCATTAGTAGTTCACCACAAAAATTGGCTATGATTAGGAGACAGTATCCTTGGTAAAGTATGTATTTATTAGTCTAACTCAATATTATATCTTTTCAGATATACACCCATGGGAATAGTTTAAGAAGAAAATAGCTAAAGTATGAACAAACTTGAGAAATCACTAAAATAAAGAGAGGGAGATGGTCCCAGCTCTCATATTAGTATCATGAATGTGGATGTTTCTCTCCTTATTTTTCTAGAAAAGTCCACATCCTTTCTCTCAATGTTAGAAAACTTATTTTAGGAAAAATTGAAATCAAATTCATCGTTGGAGTAACTCTATGGACCCTACCCAACAAAAGTACCTTAATTATCCAACGAAAAATTCTTTCTTCACTTACCCCTCCAATAAAGAGCTATCTCTGAAAATGAATTATCCTTTTGACAATGTGAAAGAATGTTTAGATGGTCCATAAAACAATTTAACAAGCCTGTAAATAAAAGACTTTTGAGTGAATTTTGGAAACCTTATTAAAAGGCATTTCTGAGGGACTTAGTCCCAAGAAAAAGAGAATGTCTAATGATGAACCTAGTATGGCTTGTAACAGAAGTGAAACAAGTCTAATGCTTGAAAAATTCATAAATTTGATAAGGTTCTAGAAAATGATGAACTCAAGATGAAGGGTATAATTCTAATCAATGAGGACATTGAGCTTGAAATGCTACACTATTCTAAGATGACGTTACTTCTCCAAACCTTTTCCATAAATCCTCTACATTTTTTTCTCCAACTTCAATGGATTTTTCTATGGAAATTAAGTTGTAATATTTTCACTAATATGATACATAATTTGTTGAACATGAATGAGTCCTTGCTTGTGTGCTCTTTATCTGATTCTACCTTTAAAATGTTATTCATGGTAGTGTTGACCCAATGACCAGGAGTTTAATAATTTATGCTTACTATAACTTTTGCTTTACTGTTAATCCTGTCTAATAATGCAAAAAGGGGGAATACTGTTCTCATGTTTATTAAGGATGTTAATAAGTGCTAATAAGGGTGTTACAGGTGTTGCAGATATGTAGGCATGATGACGAGGGGAAGAAATGATGTGATGAGCTATAGTAGTGAAGAGGGAAGAAAATAAGGCATAGTGAGAAAGGGAAGCAAATGGATCAGGAGAAGCTAACATGTGCTTAGAGTTTTTTCTACAAATGAAAAAAAGGGACCATGTCCCTGTGTTGCATGATGATATGGAAACATTCATCTTTAAAGTGGTAATCACACAGAGTAAATATGATGGATGTTTAACGATGCTCAAAGACGTATAGTTGGTTTGTCATCATCAAAAAGGGGGAAAATTTCTATATGGATTTTTGATGATTAGCAGCTAGATGTAAGGTCCTCACTATTTGAGCAGGTTCATGATTATTAGTATGAGGATAACACATTTTTCTTCCTTCATGATCAGGTTTTGAATATTGAGAAAGAGAGGAACACTATTAATTATAAACGTAATTTGAGGATTGATGGTTGTATTTGTGTTTCTCAAATTGGTGACTTGATTCAGTCAATTCTTGATGAGCCTCATAACTCTTGATATTCCATTAATCCCTGAAAAACTAAGATGTATAGAAATTTGAGGCAACATTATTGGTGGAGTGGCATGAATAGAGATATGGCAGACTTTCTAGATCATTGCCGATATTGTTAGCGGGTAAAGGCCGAGCATCAATGACCAGGTAGTTTGACTTAGTTTTTAGACATTCATGAGTGAAAATAGAAATGGGTTACCATGGACTTTATTTATGGTTTTTCTTATACTTCTCGTGGTTTTAATGGTATTTGGGTTGTTGTGGGTTGTTTGACTGAATCAACACACTTCATTCCTATTCAGATAACCTTTAGTACTGAAAGATTCGCCCATATCTATGTTCAAAAGATAGTCAATTGTCATGGGGTGCCTTTTTAATCACTTTAAACCATGGTTCTGTATTCCCTTTGAGGTTTTAGAAGGCATTTCTAGTGGAATTTGGTACTCAGGTGTTCTTGACTACAACCTTTCATCCACAAAATAATGGTTATTCATAGAAGACTATTCAGATACTCGTGGATATGATTTGAGCATATACTATGGATTTTGGAGGCTAGTGGGATCAACACATTGCATTAGTGGAGCTCTCTTATAACAAGAGTTATCATTCAAGAATTAAGATGGCACCTTTTGAGGTTTTCTATGGTAGGAATTTTGTTCTCTGGTCGAATGGTTTGATACTTTTGGGATAATGCCTCGTGTTATGCATTTTCTTTAGGAGTCATTGGATAGAGTCAAGGTGATATAGAATAGGTTGAGAGTGGCTCAGAGTAGGCAGAAGGCCTATGCAGACCATTGGCTATATTCCTTGAGATTTGGCATTGTGATCGTGTATTCCTTTGTGTATAACCCATGAATGGTGTGATGAGTTTTGGGAGAAAGGGTAAGCTCAGTCCTTGATATATTAGCCCTTTTGAAATTCTCCACAAAGTGGGTGAGGTAGCTTATAAGTTAGCCTTACCTCTGAATTTTGTTATTGTTCATCCAATTTCCATGTCTGTATTTTGCGGCAATATATTCCTCATCTATCGCATATACTTAGATAGGACTCAGTCTGATTAGATAAGCATTTGACATTTGTAGAGGAGCCCATGCTTATTTTGTCTAGTAATGTGAGGTGGTTGCATACAAGGGAGATTCCTATAGTTAAGGTTCTATGGGGGCAATGCCCAGTGGAGGAGGCCACTTGGGAGATCGAGAGTGAGATGTGAGCCCATTATTCTCTCCTATTCAAAACTTAATGTATTTTCTCATCTTAAAAATTTGATTATGATAATTCCTTTAGTAGTGGATATTGCAATGAACATTCAGGTCATTTTCCATATTTCTACTTATTTTCACCTTATAGCTTTTCCTTAGCTTCCCTAAATTATTAATGACTTGCTAGAATGGATAGTTTGATTATCGAGAAGTTCATTTATTTTTTAGAGCTAATTCCTTATTTAGAAGTCTTTATTGGTTCTACATGGCCACCAGGCAAAAACATAACTAAAATGACCTCGGATGTGAATTTCTACTATGCCAAAACTCTGGAATATTGATTTTAGGCTAGGTAGTCCTTTGGTTTGGGTCCCAATGCAGCCCAACTCATTTCGACCTATTGGTTGGAAAGTTTGAAAACAGGAAACTCGGTGTGAGACCCACATTTTGTCAAAATGGCTTCGAATGAAAAAATTGAGTTTTCCAATGCGTCCAGAATGTTGAATTTAGTTTTTTTACATTTTGAATTTCTTATATCGAATTTTCAATGAAACACAAGGCATTATTGGAAATTTGGAAAAATTTGAATGTTTTGCTGGTAACGGTGTATTGCGATCGCACAAGGACCATCATGATCTCACTCTGGCTATCACAATAGGGCTATGACAATCTCACAATGGCGATTATAGTCCATGGACTGCGTTAGCAACGTATCTTTTCCTGTTATGGGTTTGTAAGAACCCTTTAGGCTACATTTTGGGCATTTTCACTCATCTTTGAGACATAGAAACCCTAAGATAGTGTGCTAACCTTAAATTCAGTCTTGGGTGTGACTTGAGATCTTGATTAACATATATTTTTGATATTAACATTGGATTTAAGGTAAGAATCTTGCAATATCATGCTTGAATTTCTTGAATTCTTGACCAAAACCCTAAGGGCTTGATTTTATCTAGGGATGGTCATGGTATGTTATGGTACGGTATTTAAAACTTCGGTATGGTAATTTCGTTATTCAGTTTTTAATAAAGCTATACCTTTACCATACCATATTAATTCGGTATGGTTAGGTATTTTGATGTTTGGTTTTGGTATTTTACGGTATGGTAATCGGTAACCATAGTTTGTACAATTCAACAATATATAGTAGTATACTAGAGTATTATTACTTCAACTTTTCAGAAGAACTTCTTAATTGTATCATAAATACATATTACATATGTAGAAATATTAAAAATAAAGTACAAATAATTCTTTTTGCTAGTTAATTACCCAAAAAAGACATTTTAATCAATATAGAGTAGCTAAAGTTTTAATGTCTAAATATTTTTATACTAATACTTAGTATAATATTTGTGTGTCTGTGTATATATATATGTATATATGTATATATATGTGTATATATCTATGTGTGTATATATAAATATGTATATATATGTGTGTGTGTATATATATAAAAGTTACTTATGTAACTATATATACTTCGGTATGGTATTCGGTATTTTGGTATGTCATTTGTAAATACCGAATACCATACCATATACCAAAAAAATTTTAAATGTTTTTGATATACCATACCAAATTCCATAATACCAAAACCATGGTATCAAAAATTTTGGGTCGGTATGGTAATTCAGTATTTACCATACCATGCCCACCCCTAATTTTAGCCCCAAATAAGCTTAGTTTTATCTATTTCATGAGGGTTATGATTCCTTGATGATGTATAAACTTTACGTTGACCTTGAAAAAGTGTTTTTCATAAGTGGAACCTACTTGGGGTTTTTGGTGTCATTTTTGGATAAAGCACAATGGTACAATATGGGTATCAATATTCTTGTAATGATGTATAAAATGTATTTTTGATAGCTTGGCACCATAAAGAAGCACCCTGGAAAGAAAATATGAAGGATTAGTTGTTCATGAGATTTCTTTGGATTTAAGGTAGGTTAGGCTTATTCCTTGTTAGATTGAGCTTTATTATAATATAATTATTATATCTTGTTAGATTGGGGAGGGGATTTTAGGTGTCGGATTGACAAATGGTAAGTGAATTGAGGTGCATTGCACCTTAGTGTTGTTATTCGGGCTTATTTAGTCTTGTTTTGAGGAAAATTTGAGAGCTTAATGAGTCAATGATTATATAATTGAGAATCTTAGTGTTTAAGTACTTGATTACAATGTTTAATTTGTTTTTCAAACAAGTTTGAACTTAAATTGGTCACTTAGAGTGCAAACGAGAAAACTAGTGTTACAAGCTTGAGCTAGGTGTTGTTCTAGTTGATCTCGACGTATTTTAGTATGCTAAATCAGTTACTAATGGTATTATTATGTAATTATTTGTGTAATAACTTATTTTAATAACTTATTTATAGTGTTTGAGGTTCAATTGAAATAATGCAAGAGTCAAAACTAAGTGAAATATCAAAAGGACAAAACTAGCATTCTTAGCTTAAGTTTCTAGTTCATCGTCTTGGATTGTGTGTTATTTTGAGCTCTAATCCGTGGTATTTAATACTATATTATTCTTGGTGAGTTTATTATGATAATTTATGGATAATACACAAGCTGTGACTCAAGTGGAAACAACAGCGCAAGGCTTTGAATGGATGGACAAAAGCACGGGACAAGATTTGACGTAAAATGGACCTCTTGGAAGTCAATTGCATGTCGTGGGGCTTAGACACCGTTATGGGGTGTGTTACACAAATATGTAGATTATTATGGGGACCAAAAAAGTGTTTCTCCCTAATTAGGGCATGTCACACACCCCATTTTCCTCTATGATATCCGCGACGTGGGACCTAGGTCAATTTTGGTAGTTTTGTCCTCGTATAAATAAGACACTTAAACATAATGTTAAACACCTTTTATGGATTTAATACTTGGATATTAACTTAAAAACACTTCAACTAGGTTTTTATTTATTTAGATTTATTTTTTATGGATTTTAACATGATTTCTATATTTTCAATTACTATTATGTCCATGAGCAGCTAAAAGCCCCCTTTTCGGGGTTAAGGACAAGAACATGTTTACTATTAATTTGAATAGATTATTTTTTCGTTTCATATCAAATTTGATTATTTATTTATCCTTGTTATAACTATTTTAATGAGTATCTAATCTTAGAATACATCTATTTTCATCTTGTGAGCCCGAGAAATGGAACAAAAGGATAGATTGTGGGGGTAAATAGAGTAGGATTATAAGCTTCTACAAAATGAAGTTTTAATTTGCATGTATGATAGAGATATACCTATTTGGTTTACTGCGGGATGAAATATAAATGTGTTTAACTTAGTGCTCTCATCCCCACTCAATGATATAGTTATGGTCTAAGTTAGATAGGTGATTAGAGGCTTGAGAGACCATGATCATAATATCAACCCCATGAATCAAAAACCAAAGATAATTAATCTAACCAATGATGTTTAATAGATTAGTATTATTGTTTTTAGACCTTAACCCTGGGGTTACTCCTTATCGATTGTCCAAGAAATTAACTTTTACGCATTGTCTACTTTGCTTTTAATCGACAACTGTAAAACTCTTTTAGTTACTTTTACACAACTTTAAATTGAAATAGTGAACTGAAATTTGATAGTTGTTAAAAAATATCCCTGTGGGATCAATATTTTCCTTATAAAGGGACACTTTACTACTTTGTGAGACCACATATACTTGTGCATGTGCTTGGGCGAAATAAGTTTTTCGCGCTGTTGTCGGGGACTTGTAAATAGGAAACTATATTATTTTTAATTTAGTAATATTGAGTTTTACATAACTTAATATTTTTTCTTTTTATTTTCTTTTACTTTTTTGTCAAACTTCTTGATATTGAAGCATGGGATAGATGGTTTTTGAATGATGATATTTATTATTGTTTTTTTGGGGACCCCATCGAGAGGCATTTTGTCCAAATTTTGAGGGAAGTGCGTAGATGGGAACTTGACAAGATGAGGTGGATACTATCCTATCTGTAGAGCAGACCATATGTTGGTATGTGGTTTATGGCAATAGTGGTCATTCTGCAGCAATGTATAGTGTAAATCCCGAGTCAGTGATATTTGTGGGCAATGCTTAAAGGACAAATTATGGGAATGATTATAATAATAAGTGACAGACTCAGCCACCAATTCAATCGTTGAATAGCAATAGTTTTAGTAGCAATAATAAAACACACAAGCCAGTAGTATAGAGGACATGTTAAAGAAGATAATGGCAAGCCAAGAATAGATGGTTACTGAACACAGAAATTAGCAAGTACTTTAGAAGAATTTTGAGCAATAGTTGGGGCAATTGCAGTAAACCCAAAACACTAGGCCCCAAGGTGATTTGGCAAGTGACAAAACACCTCCTAAACAAGTAAATGCAATTACTTTAATAAATGGTAAAGAGCAGAATGAAAAGGCCTCCAACGACAACTAAGAAGGTAGTTATAGAGTTAGCTCCCTAACTATATGCAAATAAAGTTGTTGATAATTTGAAGAAGTCTGAGTACTCAAGAACTAAATTTGCTGAATAGGTTAAGAAGATACCACCACCACTATCTCCACAGAGGCTGAGAAAAGAAAAGGAGTATACTAGCTATTTGTGGAGCATACACAAGAATTTCAGCCATTCAGCTGACACCTTTCTCTTGAGACTAAAATTGAGAAGGTGAATAAGAGTATGTTTGTTGTGGTTGGTGTAAATTTTGAAGTAAGATTGGTTGGTCCCCATTCAAAGAACTTTTATATATTATTATTAGATGATGACATGTCTGTGGAGTCATCTTAAATATTGGAAGATTGAAAAGACGAGGAGCAAGAATCCCATATTCTTAATTTTGCACCAGGAAGGCAACACAAAAATATGCCTCATTTCAAGAATGAGTGGTTTACTATGCAACATACATTACTCGATTCTTTCATTTTTGTACTACCAACCCATGAGAGAAACCAAAACATGGATGTGCATTTTGGGGTAAATTCATATCCTCAAAGAGGAGGAAAAAGTTGATGTGGGTCATGCATCTACACTATTCAGATGCTGCTTGGGAGGCAACCCAAGTTAAGGTAGTTTTTAATTTTTAGTATTTTAGTTTTTACTTCCATAGTTTTTTTTATTGGGTCATAGTTTGATGAAAAGTCTGAGTACCAAAAACTTGAGCAAAGGAGCAAGGGGAAATACTAAGTGCTCAGTGGCCAAACCCTCTTGATGTATAAATATTCTACTAGCTAGTCTTAGAGGCCTTAAGGAGTATTTCTATCTCTATTTTAAAGTATACTTTAGGGATAAAGTAGATTTTTAAGTGTGGGCTGGGGAAATTCCTATTTTTATGAGTAAATCTTTTAAAAAAATTATGTTAGGTAAGTGAGATATTTTTGTTGGTGTTATGTGAGATTACATGATGCAAGTGTTTTAGTTGTAAAAGAATGTTGATTATATGAATTACTACTCTTGAGACGCTTAGGCTTATGATTATGACTTTTCTACTTATTGGCTTAATGATTGAATTTATGTTATTGTTTGGTTGAGGTTTATAAAGATCCTACTTAAGTTGAGCATATTCCATGTGAGTGTGAGGTGTTTGTATATTCCCTATTATACATGATTTCTAGAACATACCTGGTGTGTATGCAATGTGAAATAAAGAGTATGGGTTTAGGACATGATATAGGCATTTCTTTCATTACTATGTTTATACCCTTTTTCTGATCCACCAATGTGCATAATCCTAGCTAACCACATTAAGCCTCTAACTTATTTTCTTTGGCAGCCTCATATGTAGCCTATATCCCATTCTTTGATTGACTTTAATTTGATCCAAATCTCTTAAGCACTTTAGAGTAAAATTAATTAAGTTGAGTTTGAAATTCAAGTAGGGGAAAGGTGAAATTGAAGCCCCAAAGTAATAGTTATTGGTGTATACAATTGATGTGTTGTGGTTGGGAGTGAAAAGAAAATTTGTGCTAAAATTGAATAAAGAATTAATAGAAAATACTCCCACCATAGTGTATATGAATAATATTAATGAGATGGGGTAAAATAAAATATATGTATAGATAAAAGTTGTGAAAGTGGTTGTTAGAAGGGAATTGAATGAAAAGAGTGATGCATTAAAGCGCTTAGGGAAGATAGTCACTATTCTTTGAAAAAATAGTTTCTACCCATCATTTAGCCTACATTACATCCATTAAAGACCTACTTTATTCTTAGCTTTAACACTCTTTAGTCTACAAAGTCGTATCTACGTTGAGTCTTGCTTATGGGTATGTTATGCACCACATCTATAAACTGGAGGCAACGGGATATTTAGGGGTTATCTTTCTTCATATCTTAGATCATGCAGTAGAGCCCATGTTGTAGGTGAAGTTATATTTAACCGTTGAATTAATTTTCTTCTTTTTCTTATTATAGTAAAGATGCCAGTTACAAGAAGGAGTAAGAACACAGGTAAACGAATAGGTTTGGCTGCCAGAGAAGGGACCATCAAGTCAGTAACTAGGAGAGTTAATCAAAGTGAGGCTCAAGTTGAGTTTGTATCACAAACTTCTTCCACTCCTCTATCTCAAGAAGAGACAAGAAGTAGAAGAACCACATCCTCAAAACCACCTATTAATGCAAAGAGAAAGATCTAATAAATGTTGTGCAATTTTTGGATTTTATAGTTGTTGGACAAGGTCAATGAAAAGCTATTCCTACTGCAGGTTCTAGTGGTGCAGATAGGGTAGCTAGCCTTCCGACACAAGATTTTCTTAAATTTGATTCTCCCACATTCACCAAATCAGATCTTAATGAAGACCCATAAAACATTATTGATCAAATTCAAAGGCCTCTAGATGTCATGCATGCATTTTCAAAGGAGACATTTAAGCTAGCAATATATAGATTCAAAGGAGAGGCTATATTTTGGTATGGAGACTGGAAATGATCTAGGGGTATCGATGCACCTTCAGCTACTTAGGAAGAGTTCAAAGAGGCATTTCCTGATCATTCTTCCATTCGAGAATCGAGAGTCCCATACAGATTAGTTCTTTAATCTTCAACCAGGAAATATGAGCGTGAGGGAGTACAACCTCCAGTTTAACTCTTTGTCTAGGTATGCTCCTAATGTAGTAGATACTATGGATGATAGAGTTTATTGATATGTGGATAGGTTGGATCCATATATGGTTAAATATTGTACTATTTCTTCTTTGAATAAAGACATGGACATAGCAAAGATACAATCATTTGCATAAAAAATCAAGCATAAGAGGCAATGAAGAAAAACACAAGAATAGGAAATAGGGTATTCCAAGAAGGCCAGATCTATGAGGCAATTTATAAAATCCTAAGGATAGTTTAGGCCTCGATTTTCTAATAAATGACCTAGGACATTATTTTCTTATTTTGTAGCTAGTGTTCTACCATGGTTTCAAAGGTCCAAAGGCAATCAGTTTTGGCGAAGAAGTGAGAGTCAGAGTTATCAAACAATGAGGTATCAAAAGGAAGGGAGTATCATCCAATTCAGAACTCCTCAGTAGCCATGTAAACATTGTGGCTAGCTTTATTTAGGTGAATATTAGTTTGGGACAAATGCTTGCTTTTTGTCTGGTACATCGGGGCATAAGATGAGAGAACTCCCAGAAAAATGCTTAGGTAGTATGGGTCGACCTACTGGATCAGCCGTTTCATCATTATCATCAATGGCTTATTGAGGTAGGGGTGTAAATCCTATAGGTAGCGATAGAGGTGCTAAAGTAGCAGCTAGCTCTAGTGGAGTTCAAAATTGTACATATGCTTTAGCATATCATCAAAATTTAGAGGCTTCTCCGGATGTGGTTACAAGTACATTGTCCATCTTTTCACATGATGTATATGCATTAATTGATTCGGGTTCTACATTATCAAATGTAACCCCATGGGTTTCTGGAATGTTCAAAAGAATAAAGGAATTACTATTTAAGCCATTCCAAGTGTCTACGCAGGTTGGTGAATATATTATATCTAGGAGAGTGCATCAAAATTGTGTAATAAATATTTGGGGTCGTGGTACAATGGATGACCATGTTGATTTAGAAATTGTAGAATTTGATGTTATAATAGGTATGTATTGGTTGGCTTTTGTTATACCACAGTAAATTACCGAACTAAGAGAGTGTATTTCTATTTTCTAAAGGAGGCAGTCCTTGAATGAAGGGGTAATATTGGTGCACCAAGATTTAAATTTATTTCTTATTTTAATGAAAAAAGGATGATTTTAAGTGGTTACATATATCATCTAGCTTGAGAAAAGGATCCTTATGCAGAGCCATCAGCTCTTCAAACTATTCTAGTGGTAAATTAGTTTCCTGATGTATTTCCTAAAGAACTTCTAGGTTTGCCTCCAAAACTTCATAAAGTAGAGTTTGGTGTTGATGTAATTCCATGTACACAACAAATCTCAATTCCTCTATATAAAATGGCCCCAACAATATTCTTACTCCTTCTTGTAACTAGCATACCAGTGTTATTTATGCATAAGAAAGATGGATCCTTGAGAATGTGTATTGATTACCAGCAACTGAATAAGGTGACTATTAAGAATAAATACCCCTTTCAAAGAATTGATAATTTATTTGATCAGTTAAAAAGCACCAAGTGTTTCTCTAAGATTGATTTAAGGTTAGTTTACCACCAAGTAAGGTCAAAGAGAATGATATACCTAAGATAGCTTCTCAAACACATTATGGTCATTACGAGTGTCTAGTCATTTCCTTTAGGTTAACTAATTCACCCGTAGCTTTTACGGATTTGATGAATAGGGTATTCAATCCATTCTTAGATGTGTTCGTGATAGTTTTAATAAATGATATTTTTGTTCATTCGAGATCTTAATAGGACCATTCTTGTCATTTACGATAGGTATTACATATTCTTTGTGATCATAAGTTATATGCAAAGTTCTCTAAATGTGGGTTTTGGTTAAAATCTATGGCACTCTTGGGTCATATTGAATCAAATGAAGGAATAAAGATTGATAGTCAAAAGATAGAAGATGTGAAGAACTGGCCCAGATCTATAATGCCTATATAGATTCATAGTTTCCTTGGGTTGTCAGGTTATTATAGAAGGTTTGTTGAAGGATTTACTTAAATTTTTGAACCTTTAACAAAGCTAACACACAAAGCATCCAAGTTCCAATGGAATAACATATGTGAAAGGAGTTTCCAAGATCTGAAGAATAAATTAACTTCTACTCCCATATTAGTACTTCCAGAAGGCACCGAAGAGTATACAATGTGTTATGATGCTTCAATAATTGGTTTAGGATGTCTATTGATACATCATCATAGAGTAATAGCATACAACTCAAGACAATTGCGACCACATAAGAAAAATTACCCAACATATGATCTCTAGCTAGAAGCAGTTATATTTCCTTTAAAGATATAGTGCCACTACTTGTATAGGATACATGTTGAAATATATACTGACCATAAGAGTTTAAAATATATCTTTAGCCAAAAGGATCTAATTTGAGGCAGTGGAGGTGGCTTGAACTATTAAAAGACTATGATGTTGATACCTTGTATCATTCGGAGAAAGCCAATATAGTAGTTGATGCGTTGTATTGCAAGGCTATGGTGAGCACTTATGGTCAGTCTATGGAAAGACAAGGGATGACTAAAGATCTACACCAACTAGCCAATTTGGGGGTTCTTCTTCTTGAACTCCAAATAAGGGGATTATTGTGCATAATGCAGCAGAATCTTCATTAGTAGCTGAACTGAAAGAGAAGCAATTTGTAGATCAAATTCTATTATAGCTTAAGGAGATTGTACAATATGGTATGACCAAGGAATTTGAGCTTACGCAAGAGGGAGTACTTCGGTGCCAAAAAAGATTGTGTGTGCCTAATGTAGATGGGATAAGAAAGAGGATTATGAAAAAGGCACATCATTCAAGGTATTCCATCTATTCGAGGTAAACTAAAATGTATCAGGATTTGAAAGGAATGTCTTGGTGGAGTGACATGAAGAAGAACATTGCAGAATTTATAGTCAAATGTCCAAATTGTCAAACTGTTAAAGTAGAGAACCAAAAGCTCGGGGATTATATGCAATGTATAGATATTCTAATCTAGAAGTGGTACATGATCATCTTTTATTTCATTGTTGGTTTGCCTCAACATCTCAAAATATTGATTCCATATAGGTGATATTTGATTGGCTTACCAAATCAGAACACTTCCTAACAATTAGGACCACTTACACAGTTGAAGAGTAAATGAAATTGTATATCAAAGAGATAGTTCGGCTACACGAAGTACTAATAGCTATTATATCAGATAGGAGAGCTCAATATACTATAAATTTTTGGAAGTATTTTCAGAGAAATTTGGGTTTCACCCTCAAACAGATAGACAAGTAGAACGTGCCATTCAAAAACTTAAAGATATGCTACGAGCTTGTGTATTGGACTTTAAAGGTAGTTGGGATGATCATTTACCTTTTATCGATTTCTTCTATAACAATATTTATTATTCAAGTATCAAAATGATGCCATATGAACCTTTGTCTGGGAGGAAGTATAGATCACCAATTGGATGGTTTGACGTGGGTGAAACTACCTTGTTCGGGCTAGATCTTGTTCATCAAGCTATAGAAAAGGTTAATTTGATCCAACAATAGCTAGGAAAAACCGAAAGTCGACACAATTCATATAAAAATGTTAGAAGAAGGGGGATAGAGTTTGCTATAGGTGATTGGGTATTGTTAAAGGTATCACCAATGAAAGGGGTAATGAGATTTTGTAAAAAGGGGAAACTATGTCGACATTATATAGGCCCATATAAGATTATTTAAAGGTTTGGTCAGGTTGCATATGAGTTAGACCTACCCCAAGAGCTCTCAATAGTTCATCCAGGTTTGGAGAAGGGGGATACAGTTTCCCATTCAAAGGTTTGGTCAGGTTACTCCAAGTATTTATGGTGTAGATGGAGTTCTAGATACTGACCATACATTTTGATGTAGCTCAACCAAGTTAACATCAATACAAATATTTAAACTTCAAATCTTAAGCTAGTATTTGAATCTAAAGTTTCAAGAGACCAAGTATATGCAAGTTTTAAGTATATGAGGGGTGATAAGGCATCAATTTATGGATTTTCTAGCACCTTTGATGCATAAATTACCATTATTTTCAATTAATTTTATGTTAATTCTTACTTAATTTTTATTTGTGCAAAAAAAGTTAAAGGGGGAAGGTGAGCAAGTCATTCAAGTAAAAAAGAGGTTAATTGTGAAAGAAAAGAGCCTAATGCTAGAAATCAAGCCTAAGAATTGACCCTCAGTTACCGCTATCGTGACCTGAGGGTCACGATTATGACCAGTCAACAAGTCAACCAAATGGCAATTGCGATATGACTATCGCAATTACGGGAGTCACAAATGCAGTCAAGAGGTGGCGATCGCGGTAGAGAGGAAAAGTTTTAAAAGCATTGTTGTAATAATTGGCAAATGTGGAATTGAGTCCTAAATAAGGTTTTTAGGTCATTTTTCACCATATTTTACCCTATTTTTCATCTTCACTTTTTATATCATCTCTTGTGAGATTGGAGCAAAAATTTGTACTAATACTGAGCTAAGATTACATTAGAGTAACTCCTAAGTGAAGGATTAGCAAATTTCCATTTTAGATTCATAGGAATTTAAAGAGTGGTTTTCATTCTCTTTATTATTCATGAATCAAATAAATGGTGATTTTGGTATATTTTTGTTTATTATCTTTATGTGTTGCTAGTTATTCCTCTTGGGGTTATTTTGAATAGGGCATAAGTATTTGTGGTTTGTGATTGTTAGCTTTAACTCTTAGTTGATGTTGTAGGGTTTCACAAATGGTTGACGCTAAAATCGAGTTTTTTTGTGAAAGCCTCAAATTACCTAAAGCCCGCATCATCCTTGAAAAAAGGATATGCGTAGTCTAGATCCTACATCATCCTTGAAACAAGAATGTAGGTGACATGAGCATTTGTCAACAATAAGATTGATAATTGTTATTAACTTGTTATTACCTTTGGAATAAGGATAATATATGGAATTGCTATATCTTAGGCGTCATCCTAGAAATAGGGTTTTCAAATTGAGGCTTTGTGATGATTAATTAACCACACCAAAAGGTATTCAAATGAATTTGTAGATGATACTTTGATACTTTATTGAAAGACAAGTATCAAAATTCCTAATCGAGCCTACCCAATCAACCTTTGTTAAGATTTGAAGTTGATTTTCATGTACCCACACACTAGTTGCCTCTAGTAAAGCATAGACCCAAGATTTATTCCTAATTGATTACGGTCTAATAATTCTTAGTCTCGGATCAATCCTTTAGAAGCCCAAGAATAGTCTTACACTTTTGAAAACATTCAAAATCCTCTAAAATATTCGTATAATATATTAAAAGTTAGCAAGTAACTTTAATTTCAAACTTATTTAATCGCCACTCAGATGGTTCCTCGTGGATTTTACCCCAACTCAAAGTTTGGTAATTATATTGACAATGAAAGCATTGTACTTTAATTGACGTGTAAGTTGAGTGTTATCAATAATGGAACCATTGTTGGGGAACAATTTGGCGTATTGAGTTATTTTGTAATTTTAGTTTACTTTCTTTGATTCAAACTTGTAAATATTTGCTTGTTTCTTTCTTTTTTTTACTTGTGTTAGATAGATTTTTGTTTACTTTTCATTATGGCATCTTGGAATGAATGTGAGTTTTGTGGTTGGAAATCTTATCTTGATGATCTATGTCCATATTGTGACGGAGTCCATTTTTTGCGATATTGTAGGTATGCTCCCCAGAAAGAGATGCTTGCACCATCTTGATCCTATTAGGAGTATAATTTCTCTTTATGTGGTCCTCGGGATGGACATTGGAGTTATTTCTCAAATGCCCTCTCCCCTCATTATGCTAACAAAAATGCTAGTTCATCTTATGTTTTTGATAGGTCTCATGATGGGATAAAGGAAGAACGATGCACTGGATAAAATGGTGTTGAAGAAATGATCCTAACTTTATTCGACCAGGTAACTATATTGGAGGAGGAAGTACACCTCATACATTAATCCAATGATGCATTTGTAGAAAAAATTAAGAAAAGTTAAGACATGAGCGAGGAGGTCAACAATTCAAGTACCACAAACATGCCCCTCTTCTAAATGAGCTTGATGTTGAAGAACCTTTGGTGATTTCCCAACCAATTGAACAAAAAATAGTGAAGGATGCCAAAAATGACGAAATGGTACTATAGTTGAAATAACAAGCTAAGCAAATCCTTTGTAAAGATTCTAGTTTGTTTTGGGGTGAGAATGTAAAGAAGAGTGAAATTTGGAATTGGAAAGACAACCTTATTCTAACCACTTTTTGACATTATGCTGTGGGGATGTGATGAAAGTCAAACCATCCAAGAAAATGATGAATTTGGGAGATAGGGTAAAAAATCATTATGTATTAGAGTTTTTCATTCCAATAGGGTGAAATGACGTCCCTCACTTGCAGGAAAATAAGTGCAAAATCTAATATTTGGCAAGTGGTTTTTTAATTTTCTCACCAACACCCAAGGAACCAACTCGGAAATTTGATGTAAAGTTGGGTAAAAGATTTAAGTCTTCAAAGTGGCGAGATACAATATGTATCATTGTTCTCTCACCTTTTCCAAAAGTACCTCAAAGATGTATTGATCTAAAGTTGGGCCACCAATCCAAATCTTCTAAATGGAGACATAAATGATAGCCAAAAGTTGTTGTGCCATGAATTTAACTAAGGCACTTCTTCGGAGGCAACCCAAGAAATTTTTTTTGATGTTTTTTAATGTTTTTGGTTAAACTTTTAGCTTGTTTTTGGGTGTTTGTAGATGATACCACAAGTTGAAATAGGTACCTCAAGAATGAAAACCGAATAAGTATATTGGACTTTCTTTTCATCACTTTCCTCTCTAAAGTAAGATTACAAGGTATATCTTTAAAATTCAAATGATGATCACATTCCATGGTTTCTTTGGTTTGAATTTTATTCATTTGAGCTTAATGTGGTAAAATGTGGCTATTGGGATAAGGATTTTTGAATGTTTGCTTTTCAAAATTGCTAAATTGCAAAATTTTTGTTTATATATGTCACGCATCAAATACTATTGGCGCAAACAGCCACTTGTAGCCGTAAAGGCCCGAGAGACCCAATTCAAAAACTTGTACTTCCTATGCCTGTAACTATAACTACTAAAGGTTCTGACAAACATGATATTATCTATCGATGAGAATAATTACATATGCAAACACAAACTAATATATACAATACTTGGCCGTTGGGGCCAATACATCTAAAAACAAAACACTACCACAACTTTACATTATTCTACAAAGCCTCTAAAAGATACATAGACTTAGTTAGGGTCGGCACAAACCCCATCCCTACTCTTAACTTACTGTACAATACCAAAATATATGGAACAGACTCGAAAAGCCCCGAATCAACCTGGAGCTCACCAATAGTCTCTAAAAATCCTGCATTCCTACTAGTGAGTTGTATGAGAAAAAGTGGTTGTGCCTGCAGCATAAAATGCAGGTCCCTTGTGAAGGATGTCAGTATGAAAATATGTACTGAATATGTAACGCAGAAGGTAAAAACATACTTGATACAAAAGATCAACAAAAATCTAATACAAGTGTATCAGTAGTACTAGTACACCACCTTTATAAATATTTTTGGGACAATGTACATTACATTCTTTTCTTCGTTTTACCTTCTTACTTCATAATCTTTGTAAGTCATATAATGCAAATGACCTGCAGATCAGTGGTCAATAGATAAATTCGGATCGGCCCATGCTAGGCTTACGCCCCTAAGCTGCCACCTACATAAAAAGATTGGGATCGACCCATGGTAGGCTTATGCCCCTGAGATGCTACCAACAAATAAAGGTGCCGAGATTGGCCCATGCTAGGAAAATGCCCCTGAGCTTCCACTCGTCATTTTACAGATTTGCATTACTTAGTTTATTTATCCTTTGAGATTGTTACTTTGGTGGTCATCACATTATTGTACCTTGAACCAGTAATACACTAATAAGAGATAGGTAAATAGACACTTAATGCAACAACAATGAGTTAGGGAGCAGTTGTAACACTAATAAAGTGTTTAAGAGCTGAAATAACACATGGGACTTATTTGAACAAATGAAGAACTCCTAAAATTTTCTAGTGAAAATAGACGCGCAGATTTAATAATAAGCACATATTGAGGTATTCTAATATGTTAGAGAGTGGGAGAAAGGTCATTGGATACATGGAGTGTAATGTTCTGCCATTATGTATCACTTTGTTAAAGGATAACCTCAGAAACTTGCTTCACGGAACAATTGTACGATTTCATGCCAAAGAGTGTGAAATAGAGTATGCCTTACATACCTGGATATTTGACTCCAAAACTAACCCGACTTGACTTCCAGCCTTTTAGATTACTTATCTACAATAGATTGTATGGTAAACTATTATTAGTAACCAATCAACAAATTTGAGATACTTAATTTCACCCAAAACAGTAACCAGGCAGCAACAATTAATCTATCAAACAAGGGTGTTATTTGAACCCTTTTTTTCCACCAATTACACCCATATACCATATAGGTTCTTATAAGGTTCACCAAAACCACCTCGACTTCATAACATATTCCAAAAAATATGCAAAATAGATTGGGTAACAAACATTAGTTCGGTGATGTATCACCACATCTTTCTTCTATAAGTCATTACAAACTCATCACACCTTTATCCAACTTCAACCTGGCAGCCCATAACATATACATACAAAATAGTCCACAAAAGAGTCCCAAATCCCTTTTATTGTAGCAATCAATTATTGAACTCATCATCTCTTGAGTTCTCAATAAGAAGACATCCATAATCCCCTCTCAAATTCATATATAAGAAAAACAAAATGGAACAGTCACCTTACCTCAATTCAAAAACTTACTCTTTTAATTGAACTCTTCAAGAGATTAAACTTTCCTTCACACTTAAACCAAAGAAGAAGGAAAAAAGTTCCTCAATAACAAGGAAATATGAACAAACAAATTTTTCTATAATCAGCCATATACTTATAGTCAAACACTTATAACTTGTTTTCCTAATCTTCCATGAGATAGTTAAACAAAACCTTAAGTGTTTTTCACGTACCTTTGGCTACAAAGGTGAGGGTTTCTTCAAGAACCCTAGAAGGAAAAATAGGGTTGTTGTTCTTGTTGTTTTAGAGAGAGTAGAGAGATTTGCTGAACTATACTTCTTTTTTGTGACTTAAAAGTGAAGTAAAATGACCAGCAACTTGGACTTTTAAAGGCCCTATCTTGTCCACCTCCTTAGCTGCATTTTGGACCATAAAATTTGTCAAATTGGTCCAAGTAGGTGATGCACCTACTTACTTAAATTCTTGTTTTGGGCATAAATAACTTTGGCCTTTGGCAGATTGGTGTGTTGGGCCACTTATCCATTTTCTTTCTCTTTTGTCTAATTTGGCCCAAATAAGTATATTAGCATAGACCCAAATCTGATCCGTAGCCATGGGTCCATTAATTTGGTCCAAACAACTTATGTAGGTGACTCACCTACTCGCTTGAATAAGTCAGGCAAGCACCTCAATATTTTTCTCCATTTTCAGCTCCTAATGACTTTAACCTAACCTTCAACTTATACACACTTCGTCACTTTAAACTTTAGATTCAAATACTAGCTTATGATTCCAAGATTAAATAGTTATCTTAACATTAACTTAGTCGCATCACATTAAACTGTACATGCAACATCTATAATTCCACCTATACCATTAATACTTGCATAACAATTCTCGTACATATCAAAAGACTATACCAACTTTATATAATTAGAACAAGTACAAGCAAAATATGGGATGTTACACCCTTCCCCCCTTAGTAACATTCGTCCTCGAATGTTAGCATAACTGTCCAACTAAAACAAGTTCAAGCATAAGTTTAATACCCCTATTATAACACAGTACTTATGTCTCACACTTACTTGTTACTTCTCCAATTCAGCATCTTGGACTTTCTCTTTGTATTTGAACAAATGGGGGTACTTAGATTTCATCGCTTCTTCCGCTTCCCATGTTATTTCTTCTACTTGTTGGTTCCTCCAAAGCACTTTTACAGAAGTTATTCCTTTATTCCTTAACTTATTAACTTATCGACTAGAATAGTAATAGGTAATTCTTCATAGGTGAGATCTTCTGTAACTTCTACCTCTTCAGTAGGAGCAATATGAGATGGATCACCTATGTACTTTCGAAGCATTGAGACGTAAAATATTGGATAAACTGTTGAGAGCTCTTGGGGTAGCTCTAATTCATAAGCGACTTGATCAAACCTCTAGGTAATCTTGTATGGGCCTATATAATGTGGACTTAGTTTTTCTTTCTTACCAAATATCCTAACCCCCTTTATTGGTGATACCTTCAAGAATACCGAATCACCTATAGCAAACTTTAGCCGCCTCCTTCTAATATCTGCGTATGACTTGTGTCATCTTTGGGTTGTTTCTAGCCGTTGTTGGATCACTTTAACCTTTTTCATAGCTTGATGAATATGATCAAGCCCGAACAAGGTACTTTCACCCTCTTCAAACCATCTAATTGGTGATCTACACTTTCTTCCATACAAAACTTCATATGGTGCCATTTTGATACTTGAATGATAACTATTGTTGTAGGAAAACTCGATGAGAGGTAAATGATCATCCCAACTACCTTTAAAGTTTGATACACAAGCTCGTAGCATATCTTCAAGTGTTTGAATAGTATATTCTGCTTCTCCATCTGTTTGAGGGTGAAGAGTTGTACTTAGGTTTACCTGTGTTCCTAGATTTCTTTGAAAAGACTTCTAAAAATTTATCATAAATTGAGCTCCTCGGTCTGATATAATAGAGATTAGAAATCCGTGTAGCCAAACTATCTCTTTAATATATAATTTGGTACATTCTTCAACTATGTAAGTGGTCCTAACCGGTAGAAAGTGTGCTGATTTAGTAATCCTATCAACTATCACCCATATGGAATCAAACCTTCGAGATGTATGAGGTAAACTAGTGACAAAACCCATGTTGATCATGTCCCATTTCCAGATTGGAAGATCGACAGTTTGGACATTCGGCTATAAATTCTGCAATGCTCCTCTTCATGTCACTCCACCAATATATTTCTTTTATATCTTGTTACATCTTAGTTGAACCTGGATGGATGGAATACCTTGAACGATGTGCCTCTATTATAATCCTCTTTCTTAGCCCGTCTACATTAGGCACACATAATCTATTTTGGCACTAAAGTACTCCTTCGCGCGTAAGCTCAAATGCCTTAGTCGTACCACATTGTTCATTCTCCTTAAGTTGTAATAAAATTGGATCCACCTATTGCTTCGTTTTCACTCTAGCTACTAATGAAGATTCCGCTGCATTATGTACAATAAGCCCCTCATCTGGAGTTTCAAGAAGGCCAACCCCCAAATTAGCTAGTTGGTGAAGATCTTTAATCATCCCTTTCCTTTCTACAGATGCCATCATAGCCATATGACTTAGCGCATTAGCTACCATATTTACTTTCCCATGATGATACAAGATATCAACATCATAGTCTTTTAATAGTTCAAGCCACCTCCGCTGCCTTAAATTTAGATCCTTCTGGCTAAAGATATATTGCAAAATTTTATGGTCAATATATATGTCAACATGAATCCCATACAAGTAGTTGCACTATATCTTTAAACCAATTATTACTACTGCTAGCTCGAGATCATGCGTAGGATAGTTTTTCTCATGTGGATGCAATTGTCTAGAGGCATATGCTATTACCTTACCATGGTACATCAATACAAATCCTAAGCCAATTCTTGAAGCATCAAAATACACCTCATACCCTTCTGTGCCTTCTAGAAGTACCAATACAGGTGTAGAAGTCAACTTATTGTTCAGATCTTAGAAACTCCTTTCACAGGCATCATTCCATTAAACCTTGGATGCCTTGTGTGTTAGCTTGGTTAAAGGTGTAGAAATTGAAGAAAAACCTTCAACAAACCTTCTATAATAACCTGCCAACACAAGAAAACTACGAATCTCCGTAGGCGTTATGGGCCTTGTCCAACTCTTCACGGCTTCTATCTTTTGAGTATCAACCTTTATTTCTACACTAGATACAATATCACCCAAGAATGCCACCGATTTTAACCAAAACTCACATTTATAGAACTTTGCATATAGCTTTCGATCACAAAGAATCTGCAATACCTATCGTAAGTGATTGGCATGGTCCTCTTCTGATCTGGAATAAACTAGAATATCATCTATAAAAACTATCCTTAACACATCTAATAATGGTTTAAACAATGTATTCATCAAATCCATAAAATTTGTAGGTGAATTTTTAGCCCAAATGACATGACTAGAAACTCATAATGACCGTACCGTGTTTGGAAAGATGTCTTGGGTATATCCTTCTCTTTGACCCTCACTTGGTGATAACCTGACCTCAAATCAATCTTTGATAAGAACTTGGCACCTTTTAACTGAACAAATAAATCATAAATTCTTGGGAGGGGATATTTATTTTTAATAGTCACCTTATTCAGTTGCCGGTAGTCAATACACATTCTCAATGAACCATCTTTCTTATGCACAAATAACACTGGTGCGCCCCTGGGGGACATACTAGGCCTTAAGAATCCTTTCTCTAGCAAGTCTTTTAATTGCTTTTTCAATTGTCATAATTCTGTCGGGGCCATTCTATACAGAGAAACTGAGATTGGTTAGGTGCCTGGAATCACATCAATATTAAATTCCACTTCTTATTAAGGAGGCAAACCTGGAAGGTCTTCAGGAAATTCATTTACCACCGGAATAGTTTTAAAAGTTGGTGGTTCCGTATATGTATCCTTCACACTAACTAGATGATATATGTAACCTTTGGAAATCATTCTTTTTGCCTTAAAATAAGAAATAAATTTACCTCTTGGTGCACCAATATTAACTCTCCATTCAAGGACTGCCTCCTTTAAAAAATGGAAATACACCTTTTTAGTTCGGCAATCTACTGTGGCATAACAAGACGCCAACCAGTCCATACCCATTATAACATCAGAATCTACCATTCTCAGCTCAACAAGATCAGCCATCATATCGCGACCATAAATAGTTATAATATAATTTTGATAAACCCTTCTAGCTATGATAGATTCACCAATCGGCGTAGTTACTTTAAATGGCTTAACTAGCAATTCTGGTGTTCTTTTGAACTTTCAAGCAACCAATTGAGTGTCATATGATAATGTGGAACCCGGATCAACTAATTCATATATATCATATGAAAAGATGGACAATGTACCTGTAACCACGTCTGGAGAAGCCTCTAAATTTTGTTGATCGCTAAAGCATATGTACAATTCTAAACTCCATTAGAGCTAGCTGCTTCTTTAACACCTCTACCACGACCCATAGGTTGTACACCTCTACCTGAATAAGGCACCGATGATGATGATGCAACGGCTGATCCAGTAGGTCGTGCCATACCACCTATGGCCCTTTGAGGGAATTCTCTCATCATATGTCTTGATGTACCCACCAAAAGCAAGCATTTGTTCTGAATCATCATGCACCTAGATGAAACTATCCACACTGCTTACATGGCTATCGAGGAGGCCTTAATTTTTTATTACTCCCTTGCTCTTGATACCCCACTGTCTGTGAACTCTGACTCTCACTTCTTTGCCCAAACTAGTTGCCTTTAGACCCTTGAAACTATGGTGGAGCACTAGCTATAAAATAAGAAGATAATGGCCTAGTCGGTCTATTAAAAAACTGAGGCCTAAACCCTCCTTGGGATGCCATAAACTTCCCCGTAGATCTAGCCCTTTTGGAATACCCCCTTTCCGATTCTTGTGCTCTTCTTCTTTGCCTCTGATCCTCTATTATTTGTGCAAAAACTTGTATCCTTGCTATGTTCATGTATTTGTTTAAAGAAGCAATAGTACAATCTGTAACTAGATATGGATCCAATATATCTACATATAGTTGAACTCTATTATCCATTATAGCTACTACATTGGGAGCATACCTAGCGAAAGAGTTAAACCAAAGGCTGTACTCCCTCATACTCATATTCCCTTGGTGAAGATTCAAGAACTGATCTGCACAGGCTTCTTGAATCTCATATGGAAGGTAATGATCAAGAAATACCTGTTTGAACTCTTTCTAAGTAGCTGGAGGTGCATCGATACCCCTAGATCATTTCCAGTCTTCATACCACAATATAGCCTTCCTTTTGAATCTATATGATTCTAGCTCAATTGTCTCTTTACCCGACACATGCATGACATCTAAAACCCTTTGGATTTGATCAATAAAGTCCTATTGTTTTTCAGTAAGATCTGATCCGGTGAATGTGGGAGGATCCAATTTAAGAAAATCCTGCGTCCATAGGCTAGCTGCCCTATCTATACCACTAGAACTCATGGTTGGAATGGCTGGTCTTTGATCTTGTCCAGCAACTATACGAGCCAATAATTGCATCACATTCCTTAGATCTTGGTCAGTAGCATTAATAGGTGGTTCTGAGAATGCGGTTCTTCTCCTTCTTAACTCTTTTGGAGAGAGAGGAGTAGAAGAAGTCTGGTATACAAACTCAGCTTGAGCCTCTCTTTGATTAGCTTATCTAGGTGGTGACTTGCTGGTCCCTTCTCTGGTAGCCATATTCTTTCGCTTACCTGTATTCTTACTCCTTCTTGTAATCGGCATCTTTACAATAATAAGAGAAAAAAATAAGTTCAATGGCAAAATATGACTTCACCTACAATATGGGCTCTATTTCACGATCTAAGATATAAAGAAAAAGAGACAACCCCTAAATGCCCATAGCCTCTTGCTTATGATGTGGTGAACAACACACCCGTAAATAAGACTCTATGTAGAAATAGCTTTGTAGACTCCCTAGGATGAATTGCTCTGATACAACTTTTGTCACGCCTCAAATCCTATTGGGTTGTACAGGCACTCAAAGCCGTAAAGGCCCGAGAGAACCAATTCAAAAAATTGTACTTTCCATGTATGTAACTATAACAACTAAAGGTTCTGACAAACATGATATTATCTATTGATGAGAATAATTATATATGCAAACGCAAACTGATATACACAATACTTGGCCGTTGAGGCCACCACATCTAAGGACAAAACACTACCATAACTTTACATTTGTACACAAGGCCTCAAAAAGATACATTGAATTAGTTCGGGTCGGGAAAAACCCCTGCCCTAATCTTGACTTATTGTACAATACCAAAATATATGGAACAGACTTGAAAAGCCCTGAATCAACCTGGAGCTCACCAATAGTCCCTAAAAAGCCTGCGCTCTTACTAGTGAGTTGTATGAGCTGAAGTACTTATGCCTGCAGCATGAAATGTGAGTCTCCTGTAAGGGATGTCAGTACGAAATATGTACTGAATATGTAAGGTAGAAGGTAACAACACACTTGATACAAATGCTCAATAGAAATCTGATAAAAGTGTATAAGTAGTACTAGTAGACCACCTTTATAAATACTTGTGGGATAATGTACATTACATTATTTTCTTCATTTTACCTTCTTACTTAATAATCTTTGTAAGCCATATAATGCAAATGACCAGCTGATTAGTGGTAAATAGATAAATTAGGATCGGCCCATGCTAGGCTTACGCTCTTGAGTTGCCACCTATATATGAAGATTGGGATCCGCCCATGCTAGGCTTATGCCTCTGAGCTACCACCCAAAAATAAAGGTATCGGGATCGGTCCATTCTAGGCAAATGCCCCTAAGCTGCCACATGTCATTTTATAGATTTGCATTACTTAGTTTATTTAGCAATTGAGATTATTACTTTGGAGGTCATCATATTATGGTACCTTGAACCAGTAATACGCTAATAAGAGACATGTAAATAGACACTTAATCCCACAAAAATGAGGTAGGGAGTTGTTGGCACAAAAATAAAGTGTTTAGCAGCTAAAATAACACATGGGTCTTATTTGAACAAACGGAGAACTCCTAAAATTTTCTAGTGAAGATAGCTGCGCAGATTTAATAATAAGCGCATATTGAGGTGTTCTAATACGTTAGAGAGTGGGAAAAAGGTCATTGAATACATGTAGAGTAATTTTCTACCATTATGTATCACTTTGTTATAGGATAACCTTGGAAACTTGCTTGATGGAACAATTGTACGATTTCATGCCAAAGAGTGTGAAATAGAGTATGCCTTACATACCTGGTTATTTGACTCTGAAACTAACCCAACTTGACTTTCCGCCTTTTAGATTAGATATCTACAATAGAATATATAGTAAACTAGTATTAGTAACCAATCAACACATTTGAGATACTTAATTTCACCCAAAACAGTAACCGGGAAGCAACTATTAATCTATCAAACAAGGGTGTTATTTTAACCCTTTTTTTTTCTCTAATTACACCCACATACCATATAGGCTCTTATAAGGTTCAGCAAAACCACCTTAACTTCATTACACATTCCAAACAATACGCAAAATAGATTGGGCAGCAAACATTAGTTCGGTGGTGTATCACCACATCTTTCTTCTATAATTCATTACAAACTCATCACACCTTTATCCAACTTCAACCTGGCAGCCCATAACATATACATACAAAACAGTCCACAAAATAGTTCCAAATCCCTTTTATTATAGCAATCAATTATTGAACTCATCATCTCTTGAGTTCTCAATAACAAGACATCCATAATCCCTCTCAAATTCATATATAAGAAAAACAAAATGGAGCAGTCACCTTACCTCAATTCAACAACTTACTCTTTTAATTGAACTCTTCAAGAGCTTGAACTTTCCTTCATACTAAAACCAAAGAAGAAGAAAAAAAGTTTCTCAATAACAAGGAAACATGAAAAAACAACTTGTTCTATAATCAGCCATATACTTATAGTCAAACACTTATAACTTGTTTTCCTATTCTTCCATGATATAGTTAAACAAAACCTTAAGTGTTTTTCACTTACCTTGGGCTTCAAAGGTGAGGGTTTCTTCAAGAACCCTAGAAGGACAAATAGGACTGTTGTTCTTGTTGTTTTAGACAGAGTAGGGAGATTTGCTGAAATATACTAATTTTTTGTGACACAAAAGTGAAGTAAAATGACCAGCAACTTGGCCTTTTAAAGGCCCTATCTTTTCCACCTCCTTAGCTGCATTTTGGACCATAAAATTTGTCAAATTAGTCCAAGTAGGTGATGCACCTACTTAAGGGTTCAAGCTGCATGAATTTTCAAAGTACGTGATGCACCTACTTACTTAAATTCTTATTTTGGGCTTAAATAAATTTGGCCTTTGGCAGATTGGTGTGTTGGGCTACTTATCCATTTTCTTTATCTTTGTTCAATTTGGCCCAAATAAGTATATTAGCATAGACCCAAATCTGATCCATAGCCATAGGTCCATTAATTTTGTCCAAACAACTTAAGTAGGTGACTCAGCTACTAGCTTAAATAAGTCAAGAAAGCACCTCAATATTTTGCTCTATTTTCAGCTCCTAATCCCTTTAATCTGACCTTCAACTTATGTACACTAGGTAACTTTAAATTTTAGATTCAAATACTAGCTTACGATTCCAAGTTTCAATAGTTATCTTAATGTTAACTTAGTCGTATCACATTAAACTGTACGGGCAGCATCTATAATTTCATCTATACAATTAATACTGATATAATAATTATCATACATATCAAAAGGCTATACCAAGTTCCATATAATTACAAAAAGTACAAGAAAAATAAGGGATGTTACAATATACAAAAGTGTACACCATGTGTTTGATGAAACACCCACTTGAGGTTTGTTTTCTTATTAGAGCGATGGGTGATTTAATTGGGTTAGAATGATTACAAGTGATGTGTTTGGTGATGAGTTAGTGCATTAGCCTTGTCCACATGTGTTGTTATTCTATCTATTCAAGTTCTTACTTTTCATACACTCCACATGTTTGTTAAAATGTCAATAAGAGAAAAATGTCTTCTATGCTTGTAAACATTAATGTAAACTTTCTTTGGGCATTATGTGATTATTTTTTGGAGCACAACTTTCAGTCCAATTAGTCTTGAATATAGAATAACATGTGGTCTTTGGTTGAAATTTGTGATGATTGTTCCGCCCATGGTAAGAGAGACATGAATGCTTTCCATCCCCTATAATACATTGGGTGACTCCATCCTTAAGCGAATAGGGTCATTTGTGTTTCTATTGGTGCCATGAGTGTTTTATGATCTAAATGGGCGATATTTGAAGTTGTGGAGAAAGTTTCCCATGAATTTTAATGATAATGTTGCCTTGCACTAACCTAAGTTTTTCTTTAATTATTTAGGAAGAGGAAAAGTTTCAAAAATTCTTTCGAAATGTCATTGGCAAGAAATAAAATGATTTTGAGAAAAAACGCAAATATAGTTTTCTTTGTGAAAAATATCAAGGATGTTTTTGAGCTTTATTTTGGTTCTCTCTTTACAAGGCTGAGAGTAACTTATTAAGCTCAAATTTCTCAAATTGTTTGGGAGATTAACTCTTTGCTCTATAAGTATGATGCCTTGTGTGCTGAGATTTTTGAATAATTCTTGTACGTATGTGTAGTCTAGAACTTGCCCCGAGTTTGTTCAAAGAAAAATCGTAAACAATCTTAGTTTATAGAATGACCCAGAGGCCATTTTTGACCTGTCACATAGCCAAATTCCCACCTTAACATTTTTTCCTAGTTAACCCCTTTGAGCCTTTTTATCCATTTTTCTTTCTTTTTATAATGATAACTTCGCTAAAACACCTAAGCACTTATTACTCTCTGTTTTTGCACTAAACCTCTTTTGATGCATCGCATAATTTGAAGAAATTAAATATAGGCCAAAGCCTAAGTTTGTAGGGTCTGTGTAGTTGGGCGAATAATGTTAGGGTGGTTCACACTCTAAGTTTAGGGAGATAAATATGATATCCTAAGATAAGCCAATAAAGTTATATGTATGGTGGTCAATTCATATGCTTAAGAGAAAACATTGTAAAGTTGTATAGCCTAGCCCATATAATTTCGAAGAGAAATGAGACAAACGGGTGGCTAAGAAGAGCTTGAACTTAGAAAGTCTCTTGAAAAAGTCAAAGAAAAAAAGAAAATGAAAATGGTGGCTTTGAATTGTTTGGTAAACTATAATAAAAAGGTTGGGAAATATGGGAAATGATTTGAATGAGAATAAGGTGGGAAGTTTGAAAAATATGGGGTAGAAAGGGTTGAGTGATTGCATTGAAGGAGGTTTGTTAATCACTTGATCAATATATATTCCTTCCCAAACTTTAAACCATCATCTAGACCAGCAAGACCTTGGTGATTCTAAACTAGGTAAGTCTACATTAGTAGTGAAAAATTGACATAACCCAAAACATTGCCTTGTCTAATGGGCATCCCAAGTCCATCCAAGACTGGGGACAACCCCTGTTACCCAACCAACCTCCAAATACACATACCCTGATTCGGATGAATTTCAATCATAAAACACGATAGCATTTACTATAATTCTAGACTTTGGGATAGGTCTATAATCATGACCAACTTATAGACCAACCCAAATAAGTCCAACAATCCAATACCAACCAACAACCACAACCAGACAAATATAAAAACCAAGTTCTTTTCTATAACATAACATAAAAGGATAGAATAATCATAAGTTTAGTCAAGCAGTATCAGCCCCAATACCAATGCCAATACTAAGGTTGACACCAATACCGACACCACCTATTCAAACCCTAGTTCCATAAAACCTCTAGCCAAAAGAATAATATTCGGTTGGGACATACCCCTAACCATAGCCAAAACGAATATCCATAAAATAACCAAAGTAAGTAAATGCATCCATCATATGAAATAAAGCCTTCCGAAATATGAAAGCTCACCACTTTAATCCAGTAGTTGATCTTGAATTAAATTACTAAGTAGGAGGAGTAGAATGGTTGGTTCCTGCATCACATAGGGATACATCCACTCGAAGATGGGTTAGTGGATGAATGAAAGCAAGTACTTGGGACAAGAATATAATAATTTCAACCTTTAAAACCAATTAAACTAACCATATGCATTCACATCTATACACACATATATATATATATATAGCCATGCTTGGAAGAGGGAACCGAATTTAGCTTGCATTTAAAACCATTAACCTAGGTATGTCTAGATAGACTATGCTAGAACCACCCATGGGCTATATGAGTACATTGTATCTATCTGAACGGTCCCCTATACATGTAGCCGCATGAACCAGAGATACCATAGGAGTAGGGGATTTGTAACACCCCCTATTTTGGGGTAGAATTCAAACCATTGTACCTATGTATACAGACCTGAACCCAATTAATCTAAGTATATATATTTGTGATTATCAATTCTAGAGTATGGGAATATCTTGGTATATGAATTTAGGTCATAAAACTCTCTTAACTCAAAGACAAGTTAAGGACTTTTCTATCGATAGACTTTTAATGGATGCTCCAACCAGGGTCCACTTTAGATGCATGTATCTACTATGTTATAATAATTCAGGTTTTTTACTATATATCAAATGAAAGGTATTTGAGTCATCTTTCCAACACATCTACTTTCAACTTAATCTGATATAAGAGTGGAAAGTTATGATCAACTTACTTCATAGTGTCTGTCTTTTAGTAAGGTGATAACTTGAGGTAACAAGCTGTCAACTAAGTGAGGAGCTATCATTCTCGTCATCTACCTTAACTAGAAACACCCTACATCAATAAAGGAAGGGTCACAACTAGGTCAATAAGTAGTCAACTAGTTGATAAGATGTCAACTAAGTCGTCAACCTTAACCAGATCATGAAGAAAAGGTGATGACTAGGTTGACAAGCCATCAGCTAATGGCTATCAACTAAGTCGTCAACCTTAACTAGATCATGAAAAGAAGTTGATGACTAGGTTGACATACTACCAACTAGTTGATAAACTATCAACTAAGTTGTCAAACTTAACCACATTATAAAAAGAAGGTGAAGACCAGGTTGATAAGCTATCAACTAGTTGATTAACTGTTAACTGAGTCATCAACAAAAGAGATTTCTCAAAATTTTATTCAGTCTCTTTAGGGGTATTTTTGTCTTTTCCTCATCTCATACCCTCACCCCTCACCCCTCCCCCTAAGATTTAAATCATTAAAAAGGAATTATTAGCCATTACTAGTCAATTTTAAATTCTATTAATCCTCTCCATTCTTAAGAACATCATGATTAGGGTTTTCCCTCAAGTCATCTCTTAAGCCTCTTCCTTAAAAGTCAAGCAATCCCAGATATTTGAGGTTTCGAAAAAGGTTAATCATTTATCCTTGTTTTCAAATATATGATTTTCAAGTTGAATTTATATGTTTTAAGTTAGAGTTCTTTCCCAAATCCTCATATGTTGAAAGCATGGCATTATCATGTGATTTTAGGGACTAAAGAACATAATAGTTGTACTTACTCATGTTTTAAAACCACAAGTTTGATAATTTTTCTTAGATTTCTTTATTTTGATGAAAAAGTGTTATTCTCCTAAGTTAAATAAATCCCGATGTGTAATTTTATGTATTATACTCATGTATTGAATAGTCCAATGTTTTGAGTCCCGGAACTATGGCCTCATGTTATTGTTTCAAGATCTGTTATCATATTTTTGTAATCATTTTGTGCTGGTACGTTATGAACACCCGATACCTATATGTTTACTTTTTATTTCAGACTTTTCAAGTTACAAGTTAGTAAGACTATGATTTCTTTACTATGTTCAAGTTCAAGTTGGTCTTTGTCAGTACAGTACCATCTTATGTTGAAACAATAATAACACTAGTTTCATTCATTTGGGGAGTAGGATTTAGCACCGAGAAGGAAGTGTGGGTTTAACACATTCTACTTCCCAAAAACTATGTACCCCTATAGCATTTAGGGACTTGCCAAAGAGTGTTACCCCTTTTGCCCAAATTGTGATCAGTTTAGTGATCACTCCAGTTCAGGTTCTAATTTGACAGTAAGGATTAAATATCCCTCCTTAATGTAGGTAAGACATTGGACTCCATTGTAATATCCATGTTTTATGTCGATTACATGATAGCTCCAACAATTTTAGTCAGTATTGGCAGTCTAGTTCAGTTCAGTTTTGCTAGAGCATGTAGTTAGTTTTCAGCATTTATTTAGTCAGTTATACAAATTGCACCAATTTTTTAGATAATGTATGTGTATTAAAATACTTCTTCTTATTGACTTTTACATGTTCATGTAATTACATTTAGTTTTCGCATGTATTTCAGTTATTCCTTACCTCACGTACTAGTACATTCAAAGTATTAATTGCATACCTTTCACTTGAGCTATGTTGTCTCATAACATAGGCTTAGATGCATATTTTTCCAACCATCCTTAGACATCACAGCAGTTTTCCACAATAGTAGTGGTGAGTCGCCATCCATCGAGGACGTGATATGTTATTTCATTCATTTCAGCATTTCATTATGATTCTGTTTGTTGGAGATAACTAGGGGTTTGTCCCATTAACTCCTTATGATCCTTAGAGGCTTTCAGATAGTAAGATAGTCATTCAGCTTTCAAGGATTATCAGTTATTTTAGACAGACAATCTATTTTTCTAATGTCAAATACTTTAAACATATTATTTCACATATTTTAGTATTCGCACTGACAGTACCTGATTGGTTTATTTTCTACACATGTTGTTTTACTTTTATTTTATTCAGTGCTCTTAGCAGGTACTAGACCATGGATTAGCTTAGGGTCACTTGTAGCCGTAAGCACGGTGTCATGACTAAGGGGTAGCCTCGGCTTATGATAGGATTCCCAAGTACCCTTTACTCTCTATGATACATATATACAATTGTAACTTAGGGGATTCCCATGTACCCCATATGGTCATCATGACCAATCCTCATATCGGCAAACATGAGTTTCCAATATCCGTCCAATGGACTCACACCTTCACTATTAGATATAACACCCCGCCATTATTACCTAATTAAAACAATTATCATACAACTTAGACCACCATTCCATTTGATATTAACCAAGGCTATAAGTAGTGATATCATCATACCGACTATAGCTTTCATGCAATATCCTTAGCAAACCTTTTAAGAAGAAGGGATTCCTATGTACCCATATATTACATTATTAAGTTGACTTAGGGGAGTCCTGTGTACCGCACACGTGTTTTATAATTAGGTTCACTTCGTGGATTCCCTTATATCCCACAAGGAGTGTTTAGTTAACCATAACCATGACAAATAAACCTTACCATTTAACCATTCAAAACCATTTAAACCATTTATGCCATTTAGGGTTCCATTACAAAGTTATACCATGCTATAGTTCCATTAAACATCCAATAATATAGTAAAAGTATTCTCATAGGCATTTTATCAAACATGTTTGGGGTATAGTGTTTCAAAAACCATAACCAATTCCCAATTAACCATTCCCATGCAACCAATTTTCCAAACCACCATTTAAGCATGTAAATCCATAACTAAAACATGGGAAAATCATAACCAAACATTTATAACTAAAGCCCCCAACATATGATTGAAAACCCAAAACCATACAACAATTATGTCATAAAAACAATTCATAGAATATACCTTTAGTTTGAACTAAAAGGAAAAGTATCTTTCCTTAGATTGAGAAGAAAATGTAGAGAAATATTTCCTTAGATTAAAAAGAAAATGGAGAGAAATCACTCATACAAGCCCTAAATTAATACTCTAGATGAAACCCTAAACTTAGAGAATTTGGGAGAGTTTCTAGGTTTTTAAGAATTGAATATTATGGTAATGATATCCCAAAAGAGTTATAAGTATGGGGCCTTAAGAAGTTAATTGGAGATGTCCAGAATACCCCTACTTAAACTACATAAAAATCCTACATGAGGGTATGGCCACTCTATACCAGTCGTACCCCACCATATGAGTGGTAACCACCACTTGTACCCTAGGCCTTCCCTTAGACCAAAACATTTTCCAACATACAACTATCTATGCCAAGTCGTATCTGATTATGTGATCTATAACCTTGACCCATACCTACCATTTTGTCTTGGTTGGGGGCATGTCCCAACCTAGTTTGGTATTTTTATTTTTAGAGGTTTTGTTGGACAATATTGGGATGATTGGTTGTCTTTCTTAGAATTCTTAGATTTTATTTGATTCATCTATCTTACTTAATATTTTAGGTAGCTTCTGCTGTTTGTTATATTATGCTCTAGAGCTTAAGCTAAAGAGGTTATCTCCAGCTTACGATGGGCTTGAGATACCGGTTACGACTAGGCCCTGGTTTGGATCATGACAAAATGGTATCATAGCATGATTCAGGGTCTTTGGGCTTTCACAAAGTCATGTCGAGTAGAGTCCCTTTTATGGGTGTTTAGCGCACTACACTTATAATGGTGAGGCTATGAGGTATTTAGAAATGTTTCACTTTTTTGTGTTCTATTTTGGGCTCAAGCGTCTGGTTACATTTAATCTTCTCTAACTCTTGACTTACCTGAATTTTAAATCATGCCTCCTCGAAGATTTGACGATCGTAGAAACTCTGTTGGAACCTCTATCCCACCTAGCGAAGATGTGGAGGGAACTCACCCTTTTTATAGAGTACAAACCTGGTCTAGGGTCCCTGCTCTTGATTGTACCACTCCACGTGAGGTTTCACCGGTCCCTACTAGTCTTCCTTAGATTTCTAAGGCTAGTGATACTTATGCTCAGTCACCTCAAGGAGATATTTATAATAGACAATTCCATCAGTCTATTCATATTTTTTCCTAATTTGTGGCATTGCAGTCTTATCGGTTTGATCATGTTGGTTCTACTGTTTGTTCATCTCAGGTTACATGGGTTGGAAGTTGAATCCCCCAACTTTATTAATCATAATTTTTTGGCTTTTAGATTTTAGATTTTCTTTTCTATTACGTTGATCATGAATAACAAAATTTTATTTTATGTTTGAAGGTTTAAATTTCATTATTGATTTTTCGACATAACTTTGTGATTTTCAAATTTCAGATATCCATTTCTATTATGTTGATCTTATTAATCGCGAATACCAAATCATCCTTTTATACTTAATTTGTAAGTATATATTCAAAATTTATCTTGTACATCTTAACATATATAAATATATATATATATATTTATATATATATATATATATATATATATGTATGTATGTATGTATGTATGTATGTATGTATAGATAAATAAGTTTATTTGATTCAGATTTTCAAGTAACACCGAATTAGGATCAAGAAAAACCTAATTAACACCCAATTGAGTTTTCTCTTCGCATGGGCTTATAAAAGTAGATTCATTCATTAAGTGCAATCAAATAAAAGTTTGGTAGTTTTGCTTAGAGTATCAGAAAGATAGTTATTGCACGTCCAGTTTCATAGTTGATACTTGGGAAATAAAAGGGTAATATGAAGAAGCACGTAAGTTCTTTTGACTTAATAAAGAGTGTCATCTACACAATGACTTTTTAAGAACTTGTTGCAAAACATTGTTTCAAAGTCGGAATTCCAAAATGGGTTTTCATAGTAGATTTCAAAGGAAATAGTCAATTCAATAGAACTTGTTAATGATTTAAGACTATAGATAGTATGAATACTATATCAATTCATTGACAGGTCCAATTATATTATTTAAAACATAATTCTCCCCCATAAATTTGTGAGAGTAATGATTTGTGGAGTTTCTAATAGAAAATGACAACTTTTTTGGAAAATAAAGTTATTCAAATTATTTTTTTTCAAATAATTCCTTCACTGAAGCAACAAGACCTTGAAATTTGCTTTTTCAAATGTCATGTTCTGTCAATAATGAAATGCTTTTTGTGACAAAACTCAACCACCTATCAATAATCTATAGCTATATTATCTATAATATATATATATATGTATATTTATATGTATATATATATATATATATATATGCGCGCACACATACACACACTAAAAGTGTGAAGACCCTTAAAAAGTGATTCAATCTTTTTGCCTTTCATTAAAGTATTTGCTTTAGACGACAATGACTTTTCACTTTTTTTCTCTAATAATTATATAAATATATTTATAAATAAATAGAGAGCTTCCTAAATATATGATAATTGTAATACAAGTCATAAGCAAAGAACAAAACGTAATAATACTAATGTAAGAAAATCAGTAAGCTGGCGTAGAAGAAGTAGAATTGTGCATGAAGTAAATTTGGTGTTTTTTCTATTTTTGAATATTAGATATGAAATATATACACTTACCCTCTACTTTATGGGAATGTAGCTGATATGTTGTTGTTATGGTAGAATAATATAATCCTAGTATATGTTGCTAACTATTTATTTAAGTGCAGAATTATAGAGCAAAGAATACTTCTTGAAGAATAATGAATGAGAAAAAATGTTGTGATGAGTTATCATATTTTTCGTTAAATACACTTTTTATCTTAAACTTTTACATTGTTTTTTTAAAAAGTTGTTTCCTTAATACTATAACATACACACATAAATCTTCTTATAAAATTTTATTATTAATTAATGCGAGACATGCGTGCAAAGCACGTACAATAGACTAGTATATACACACCTCTCCCAAAAACTGACTATGAATATTTTCTCTATAATTATTCTAATTATTATTTTGAGAAAAATATATAAATAATTTTATTTTTCACGATATTGGTCCCGTGTGACACCTGTCATTTCTCGCAGTATCTTCAATATATAAGTCACTAGTATGGACAATGGCTGAAACGGGTGGCACTTGTTTGTATTATTTATATTAATTTTCAACATCATCAAATTTCACACAAGTTTTTTAATAAACTAGTTTAGATGTACGTGTGTTGCGCGTATACCTCACTCTAATGAATTTAAATGTTAAATTAAATATGATATTGGTTGAAATAATAAAAATAAATATAATAATAAATTCAATATTTTTTAACCTGCAGATTTCATGTCACTTAAGTAGATAGTAATTGCACTTTGATTGTTGTTCTAAACATTGCTAATATCTCATTTGTCTTGATTCTATTAATTGTTGTTTTCCACACCAAAAAAGTCATCATAAACGGCATCTACTTGTATCATATGTTTGATGAAATTAAGTTATTTTTTTTTTGTATTCAAAGTAATGAAGTGATTTATATTATTATTTAACTATAGATTTACAACAATACTATTATTATAAATACTATTAACAAAATCAAGAATAAAAAGTAAAATAAGAAAAGAAACAAGCTATAATCTACCATTACCTTAATTTAGATTTCAACAAATCAAAATTTTGTAATTTGTAAAAAAAAGATCGTACTTGAGTCATATTTCTAAAAGGAAGCAAATAAAAATTTAGTATGTTCTTTTTTAACCTAAATGTCTATTTTTTAATTTTATTTATTCTTATAATCTATTTAAAAAATGTCTATTTTATATTTTTATTTATTATTATAATCTATTTAAAATTATGATTTCCTTAGCTAATTAATTTATAATATTTTTATTAGTTGTCTCTCTTTAATTAGGTTTAGATTATTCATCAAAACTATCGCATGTAGAAAAAAGAACATGTTTAGCTATAAAATTTTATCATCAATTAATTCTTGATAGTATTTATGATTATAAAGATAAATTTATTTCTGATTTATGTTATGCTTTGTAAAGTCTTAATATATTTTTCAAGTTAGCAATGATAAATTATCATGTATTATTGATAGACAATTCTTAATTGAGAAGATTTAGTGTAAATAGAAATACCATAAATGTTAATAATTTCAACTTGGTGTTTATTTCCATGCTTTTCATGATCATGGCTTCGTGGATACACTACATCCAAAATAAAATTGAAGATTATTAACATATTTAAGAGTAATACACGTCACTTTTTTCATAGAATTTCAATTGTAAGCTAGCACACAAATTAATCATACAGAAAAGAAAGATTGATCCTTATGAAATAAAGTTCAAAGTACAGAAATGATACAAATAAAAAAAAAACTCACTGAACAAACTTCATGCAAGCAAAAAGATAAAGTATAAATTCAAACTCAAAATTGAACACATAATAAGAATAAGTTCGCAAATAAAATTTTGACATTCGACTCCTATATAATTTATATTAGTATTTATATATGTACTACTATGCCTATAATTGTATGACAATTTTTTTAATATAGTAGGCAATTTTTTTTTTTTCAAAAATAATCGTAGTTTTTCAATTAAAAAAAAAAGTAATATTAACTTACTAAGTTATCAGGTAATTTACAGTACATCATAATAGCAATATTTATAGTAGTTTTTATATTTTCAAGAAATATATTTTTTATATTGTAGGACTTTTAATTTCTCTCCATATATTTTAGGATTCTTAATTTCCCCATGCGTTTTAGAATTCACATTTCATATATTTTAGGATACTTAATTTATTTTCAAATATTTATTTTGATATCAGTTTCCCATATACTTTAGGAAACCTTACTATATAATTCAACAAAATAGTAATTAAAGAAAAAAAATAAAAAGACGATTTTAGCTATTGTAGAGTCTTTTAAGGAGGCCTTTTTACATTATTATATTATATTATATTATATTATATTTTTGGTTTCACGTAGTAGTATTTTTTTTTAATTACAATTTTTTTATAATTATATTATTGTTGCTTTTTTTTTTTAATTATAATTTTTAATTATTATTATTATTATTTTTTTGGTTTCACATTAGGAGTGTTTTTTTTTAATTATTATTTTTTTGGTTTCAGGTTGGGAAAGGAGGTTTTACGTCGGGTTTTAATTTTTTTTTTAATTATTATTTCTTTTTATTACTATTTTTTTGTTTTAGGTTGGAGAAGGATTGGTTTAGGAATTATATTTTTGTGAGGAAAGATTTTTTTTTTTTTGTAATATTAATATTTAATATTATTAAAATAATAGAAAAAGGGTGAAAAGATGATTTTGTCTAAAATGAAATATTTTAATGAAACCCAAAAAATTCAAACAACATTTCTAAGATGCTTCACACTATTAATATATCATAGATATAAAATAGATTATAAATTATAGATTATAGATATAGATATAGATTATAGATAGATTATAAATTATCGATATAGATATTGATTATAGATCAGTGGTGTACACCCTGTCTACATCCGGATGGAAGTGGAGGTGACACACCAAAATCAATTTTATCCCATTATATATTTACTCGAAAATTGCATAGGTTTATAGTAAAATTCATGGTAAAATAAATATAACTTTTTGAATACATCATAAGTAGAAACAAATATTTTAAATAAAACCGACCTCATATTCTAGTAATTTTTCAACATAACCAGACTTAATATAGTCATTAAAATATTAATAAATTTATAGAAAATCTCATAAAATAATATAAAAAATATATACCGTAAGTAAAATATTTTTTCATAATTATTTAAGACTTTTTAGGAAGGCAATAAAATATCTTTTACCAAATTTTTAATTTCAACCAAGTATTTTTGAACATGTGCGGTGTTAGTAAAAATGTGGAATGAAGAACTTCAACACCTAGGGTGTTACAGGCTACAGCTAAGGCAATGAAGTAAAGTGAGAAAGAAGAGCTAGAGAATAATAAGCTGCGGCTAACATATGATGTTTTAACGATTAACAAATGAATAGAAAAATCTTTTAAACATATTCATGATTCAGGTCCATCAAAGGCCATAACAAAGGATTAGCCGTTTTAATAATATAATACTACAAGAAACTAATTTCTATCCAAGTCTATAGAGATACGATCAACAACTGTATTATAAGATAACCAGTTATGTAATATGACTACAAAGAGTTAGTAACAAGAGAGGCTCACAAGCAGTGAAGAAACATCGAAGAAATAGTGAAGAAACCAATTCCTTCTAGTGGATTGGAGGAGATTGTTGATCAAGCCTAAGAAAATTCAAGTACATAGAAGGATTCTTTAAGGAATTTGATTGCGTGAATTCTCTTATGGTGATTTTGGTACTTAATTCTTCATTACTATTCCATTTCATGTCATCTTATCTACAAAACTGACATTTTTCAAAAGTTAAATAACATAAAATACTATTTATTGCAAAAGCTATTGAAAGGAGATAGAAATGTGATACATATCTCAATGGCCCACCAACATGGTATACAAGTGTACAATTATTATAACGTGTCTCAACTTGTTTAATACCAACACTAATTTTCTCAATGCGTGGCTTGTCACCTCCCCACCAACCGAGATAAAAATATATCAGTAATGTGTGACAATTACCAATTTTCCTCTATAAGTATGATATTCCTAACTTTTCTAAGACTTTTCTAGAAATATGATGCATTCTTCTTTGGTAATCAATTTGATATTTTTGACTTCGAAGACACTATGTTGTAATAACAGTAATTCAGGCACTATTTGAACCCGTGTGAAGTTATTTTAATTATCTTTTCAAATGTATCTGAAATTGGAAGATTATATCCGTGTAAGCCAAAAATGGTGAGGTGCAATACTGCTTTGATATTGTGCAGAAACTTGCCCCCTCAAATGTTATTTTTTTTGGTAAACAAAGAACAATTTTATTCACCAAGAAAATTATATAGCTCAATACCATAAAAAGGAGGAAATAGACGCAGAAACTGAGCTTTAGCAACTTCAGTTCTAATCTTCTACACTTCATAGTTTCCTAAGATTCAATTGTCTAGCTTGGGTTGCTGACAAGCTGACTTTTTGTACTGCCTCAGATGAATCTCTTGTATAATTAACTTCACTAGTGTGTAACAACCCGTATAGTGAAATTTAAATTCTTAAGAATTTTGACCATTTTATTCTTTTTTGAGGTTGCATGTACTTTTCTTTCAGAGACTACAAGACACTAGAAAAACTCAACTTTTCCTTTATTTCTTGCTTATCGGTACAATTGGTATCTGGTGATCTAATTTGGTATTAGATCTTTTTCATTGTTCTTTCATAGATAGTGAAAACATGCAGAGCAGATGCAAAAGTAGAGGCACTCGAGCCAGTTGAAGTAGTTGCGACTCATGGTAGAGGACGTCCAAGAAGAGCTGGTAGGGAAAGGGATAAGGGGAGTTATTAGAGGCATATCTCATGCTGCTAGACATGATCGGGATAGGTCCAAATATCCTTCCCTATTTGAAGATATTGTTGGAGTAGCCACGGACGAAGTAGTATCACCTGACCAAGAGGATGTTGTACCTTCTCCAACTACTTCAGTTATGCTACAGTAGATTTTGCCTTTAATGAGTGGTTTGGAAGGAATTAGGGTGGCACCTACGTCCACAGCTCTCACAGGTACCTGGGAGTTTATTATATTGCTATTATGGCTCCAAGGATGTATGCGGCTTTTGAGATAAGGATTTTTCTAAGATCGGTGGCAAGGTCGGTGATGATTGGAGAGGAGTATGATCTATTTTAGATGTTCTCTAAGATGAGGCCTCCGATTATCAATGGTACTAAGTGATAGAAGTATGATCATGACCTTGAACACTTTTTGAGTATTTTGAAGACCACTTAGAAGAGTGCATAAGCCCAAGTTTGAAGGAGGCCCAAAACCATCGTTTTGGTGCACTTAAGGGTCTGCTTTTGGAGCCCTTTAATGAAAGAACTCTTTTGTCATTTCTCTATTATTTGTAATGTTGTGTAAATAGAATCTTGTAGGGTTTATTTTCTTAGTTTTTGAATGTTATTGAAAGAAACTCTTCTAGAGAGAGTGAGAGCAACCCTAACTAGGGTGATACTAGTGTGGAATCACTAGTATTGCAAAACATTGTTAGAAATCTTGGTGCTTGAGAGGTGGATGCCCTCTTGTATCATCGTAGAGTGTTAGTGTTGATATTACGAGTGTTAAGAGTCTTGGTATTGAATATATACCTTGGTTCTTATTGTTTGTAATGTTGTATGTCACACTTCCTATCTTTTGTTCCTGCAATCGTTGTACTAGTTTGTAGTTGTTTCTAGTGAAGTCGTATGTTGTTACATTGTTCTTGTGTTCTGTTTCTATTGTCATCATCTTGTTCTTCTTGTGTAGCTGCTGTTTTGGTGTTGAACACCTAGTAATCTTGGGTTCTTGAGTTGTCATCTTGTAGCCGTTTGGTCTCTTGTATCTTGTGGACTGTTTTGTGCGATTTATGGATTGTTTTGGTGTCTTTCCTTGGTCGTTTTGTATCATTTGGTATCAAAACAAAGTTTGATTTTGTTCCAACAAAATCAATCTTGGGATTGTTATCTTGAAAATAAAATAAAAAGTGAAAAAGAAAAAAAATAAAAAAAAATTACTGTTCATGTTTTTAGGGGTTTTCAAAAAACTTGATTTTTATGTGTTAGATCCTTGTCCCACAACACTATTAGAGTCTATAAATTAAAAATCCCAATAAAAAATAAGTGTCAAAATCAAAAATCCCCCAAAAAATACTAAATTCATTTTTGACCATAGGTCAAATTTTGAGTTTTTCTTGTGTTTTTATTGTTAGATTTATATTCTCTAACACTATAGGAGTATAGGGTTTGAATTTGAGCTAAATTGGAGGTTATTTGAGCCATCCACCATTGTTGAGCTTGAGTTTGAAGAAACTTGAAGGTGGGATCTCATTGTGAGAGGTTGTTTTAAACTCACGTGTGTTTTATTGTGTAGGATTTGTATTGTATTGTATTGTTGTGTATGACGTTGTGGACTGATTGGGTGTCTTGATTGGACTGTAACTTGAAGGGTTAATTTTTGGTACCACCACAATGGAACCCGAGGCTTCAGATGCTCATACAATGGACAAAAATGCCATCAATCTCATTTTGGCTCGCCTTGAGACTATGTCCCGAGATGTGGCTAGGTTGAATGTGGGTCTTGAGAAATTAGATATAGATATGGCATCAATGAGTGAAAGATTAGAACGTGTGGAAAGGCAAAAGAGTCAACCTTCCACCCCTCAAAACATTTCCCCAACTAATACTCTCGAGACCTTGCACCAAATGTTATATCCACCAATTACCACAAATCAAACCAATCTTTACTCTCGAAGCTAAGAACAAGATAGACCAAGCCATCCTCTACTCCACCAAGTCCAACAATAGGGGTTTGGAACCCAAATACCACCTCCAAATCCGAACCCTTTCATCCAAACTCCACTTGATCAAAGACCTCACTATCCAAATCCAATCCATCCAATACAAGCTCCACTTAACCCAAATAGACCCATCCATGTTAATAGCTATGGTAGGGGAGGACAACATGATGGTTATGGGCCGTATGATGATGTTTATTTAGGGGAAGAAAGAATGAGGGGCAGACATGGGGAGTTAGGCCGAGAGGTGAGAGATGGCTATCCAAACCGAGATGTAGGTCTCAATTCCATCAAAGTGAGTCTTCCCATTTTCAAAGGTGAGAGTGATCCCGAAGCCTACCTTATATGAGAGTCATCTTATGACAACATCTTCCAACTTAATGATCTCACTGAAGAAAACAAAAGTTGTTATGCTATAGCTCACTTCGAAGGGTATGCTAATACATGGTGGGAGTATGTTAAATAATTTGGGAATGAGATGATTGGGGGATAACCTCCTCCTTGGTTTTGGTTGAAGAACCTTATACGGCAAAGATACTTGCCCGAGACTTATAGACATGAGCTCCTTTCAAAATTGTACAATTTGAAGTAAGGGAGCAAGAGTGTCATGGCTTACTACGACGAATTTCAACAATTGATGTTGAAAATAGATCACTGGGGAGAACAAGTGAGTCATGATATCGTGCACTTTAAAGTTGGGTTGAATAAAGACATCTCCACTCGCAGGACACTTCATAAGTTTGACACCATTGATGGCATCTTCCAAGCAGCATTGGAGGTTGAAAGGGAGCTCAAATAGAGCTTATTCATAATTGTCCAAACCGAGAGCACCAAGGCTACCCCAAAACACTTCACTAGGTATGAAGGTAAACCAATTTTGACTTCTAATTCCAAGGGATTTCAATGCTTCAAATGCCAAAGGTGGGGGCACAATGCTAGTGAGTGCCCAAACAGGAATAACGTGATCATAAGGGAGGGAAAATTATACTATATTGGGGAAGAAGTAGTAATTAAATAGGCTAAAGCCTCAAGATGGAGAGCAAGAAGAGGTTAAAATTCAAGGCGAGAAAGATGTAGAAGATGTGTGGCCGTTTGAAGGGGATTGTGAAGTGCCTTTGTAAAAGAGGTGAGGTCATGAATTTGTGGGCAAATTCCTATCAATATGGAGAGGATTATACGAGTACAATCATGACCTTGGACACTTTTTGAGTATTTTGAAGATGACTTAGAAGAGTGCATAAGCCCAAGTGTGAAGGAGGCCCGAAACCATCCTTTTGGTGCACTTAAGGGGCTACTTTTGGAAACCTTTAATGAAAGGTCTCTTTGGTCATTTCTCTATTATTTGTAATGTTGTATAAATAGAACCTTGTAGGGTTTATTTTCTTAGTTCTTTAATGTTATTAAAAGAAACTCTTCTAGAGAGAGTGAGAGCAACTGTAACTAGGGTGATACTAGCGTGGAATCACTAGTGTTGCAAAACATTATTAGAAACCTTAGTTCCTGAGAGATGGACGCCCTCTTATGTCATCGTAGAGTGTTTTTTTTATATTACGAGTGTTAAGAGTCTTGGTATTGAATATATACCTTGGTTCTTATTGTTTCTAATGTTGTATGTCACACTTCCTATCTTTAATTCCTGTAATCATTGTACTAGTTTGTAGTTGTTTCTAGTGAAGTCGTGTGTTGTTCTTACATTGTTCTTGTGTTCCATTCCAATTGTTACCATATTGTTATTCTGGTGTATATTCTATTTGGGTGTTGAACACCTAGTAATCTTGGGTTCTTGAGTTGTCATCTTCTAGCCGTTTCGTCTCTTGTACCTTGTGGATTGTTTTGTGCGATTTGTGGGCTATTTTGGCGTCTTTCCTTGGTCATTTTGTATCACTAAGACTGACGATACTTATCAGTTCATCATTAATTTTCATGAGACATTTCATAAGACGGGGTAGTCAAGTAGTATGGGGTGGATTTATTTTTTGCAGCTGCATAGGGATTCAAATTATGGTGGAGAGTTTTTGTGAAATGTAAGCCAGCAGGGTCACCTTCATTGACTTTGGCACTATTTTACTCTTTCTTCATAGAGAAGTATGTTCCTTATACTTTGCGAGAGATAAGGCAGATTAGTTTACTATTATTGAGTAGGGTAATTCTTTTTTTGTAGCCTATGATGGATGAATCTACTCACTATCTAGGTAGGCATTGCATCTATTGCCAAATGAGGAGGAAAGGATTTTTTGTCTCTTTAAAGAGTTGAGTATGGGTGAATGGTGGAAGGAGTGAAACACTATAGTGGTGCTAAGTTTATAGAAAATAAGGCCAGGAAAGGTAGTAGTTATAGTGACTCTTTTTCTAAATGTACAAGTTCTCAAAGGTATTTTTGGTGTATCATGTAGTCCCTATAAAGGTGTCAGCTTAGGGTCTGTCAGGGGCAAGCCATCCTTCTTTAGATTGTAGTAGGTATATCACTTCTTTGACTTTTACTTAGAGACCCACTTTGGATAGTGTATGTTATGAGTTTAGTGAGGTTCGAAGTTTAGTAAGGTTTGGCAGATTTAGAGATAGTGTCCCAGATTTATACATAATGATTAATAATCTCATTTGTAGGATCCTCGAGTTCCAGCTCCAGTAGGTGTAGGAGGAAGTGCACATTATAGAGACCATCCTCAGAATGGGTGAGGTGGACACACGAAAGATAAGAGGGTGGTACTCTGCCTAACTGAGGTGTTGGACATACTAGTAGAGGTGGTACTCAACTAGAGAGAGGCGACATACAAAAAAGTATTTGGACTCATTTTTATGCTTTCTCATTAGATGCGAGGTCGAGTGTCATAATTCAATTTCTCAAGTCATTATTGCTGGGTTCAATTGGTGTTAATGAAAAATGGAGGGACACAATCCTTCAAGGAAAAGTCACACTGTTTTGGAAAAGGGATTACTATTCAGATGGTTGTGACTATTCAGAAAAAAATACAATGATTCAAACGGATAAATATGGTTATTCCAAAGGATACTCCTTTCCGAATGGACCATTGCTTTCTTTCCGAAGGGGCACTTCTTGGCTATAGAAACCTATATTTTTCCACAAGTTTAGTATGATTTTTTCTATATAAGCAAAATTTTCTCTTGCTTCTAAAAACTCTGTGTGATCATCTCCAGTTGAGTGAGTTCAAAGAAAATCAGAACGTTTGAAATAACACTACATTCTGGTTGTGAAGCCATTTTATACTGGGAGGAAAATTCCACAACCTCGGGTACTTGAGGGTAATTATTTCCTTAAGGACACTCCATGAATTCGGAGGACTTGGCTTATTCTTCTTCATCTTTTTTTCTTTAAAATAAAATAACACACTTCTTTGATAGTTCATATTGAACTTGTGTTGAGGTGTTGCAAAACTTCATAAGTGTTCTTGATTTAATCTTGAACTTGTGTTGAAATTGTTTTGACATAATATAGATTGTGTACCCGAAACAACAATATTAAGGAATTAATTTGGAAAAAAAATTTGATTGTTTAGTGAAATTTTTCTTTTCACTAAAGTTTTTTTTGTCATAATCTGTATTGTTTAGTTTCTGGTGATTAATTCTTTAAGCTTTCTACTCCGTTTGAACTTAACAAGTGATTTGAAGAAATAAAATCTTCATCACAAGTTAAAGATCATTCGGTTAACAATTGGAAGTCATAAAAACTTCATCGTTAAACTATAAACAAGTAGTATTTATAAGTTGCTACGAACTTGTAATAATATAATTTTATACTAAAGTTGACTGTCTTTTTGTGATAGGAAAAATGACTATAGAAGGTCATGTTGATGGTGTGACAAGTGTCGTAGCAACTAATGCTACCACAACCAGTCGCACAAATGCGCCACCCGCTCTGGCACTAGCGGAAAAGCCCAAAAAAATTTTTGGAGTTGATTTATAGAGGTGACAACAAAAGATGTTCTTCTATTTATCAAACTTATGTCTTTAAAGGTTTATTTCAGAAGATGCTTTCAAAGTGCCCAAAGGAACTTCGGACCAGGAGTGATTCGTTATAACAAAGGCATGGAAACATTCTGATTTTCTATGTAGGAATTACATCTTAAGCGGCCTCTAAGATGACTTGTACGACGTCTACAACGTAATGAAGATATCTAAAGAATTATGGAATATGCTGGAAAAGAAATACAAGTTTGAAGATAGGGGAACCAAGAAGTTCTATGTTGGGCGATTCCTAAAGTACAAAATAATCGACAACAAGACTATCGTTTCTCAAGTATAGGAGTTGCAAGTCATTATCCCAGGATCTCTTTACAGAAGGTATAAATTTAATGAATACTTTATTTGAACATGTTAAAAATGTTTTTAATATTCACATAAACTTTGTTGTAGGTTTGGTTGTGAACGAGCCATTTCAATTAGCTACGATAATTTAGAAGTTGTCACCTTTGTGGAAGGACTTCAAGGATTACTTGAAACACAAATGAAAGAAGATGACGGTCGAAGAACTTATTGTGAGGCTGCTCATTGATGAAGACAACAAAGTCATAGAGAGGAGGTCTAAAGGAAATTCTGCAATAAATGGAGCTAATATTTTAGAAGACGACCCTAACAACTCAAAGAAGCGAAAGAAAATAGGACAACAAAGCAATCAACCTAAGAAGAAATCCAAAGAGAAATGCTTTAATTGTGCAAAGATTTCCCACAAGTCTATAGATTGTCATTCCCCAAAGAAAGGCAAAACGAAGGATCAAGAAAATATGTCTGAATCCAAGAATGAAAGGACAATCTATGTGCTATGCTTTCAGAATGTAACTTGGTGTGAAATCCTCAAAAATGGTGGATGGATCTGGTGACACCCACCACATTTGTGCAAATAAATAATTGTTTGCTGTGTTTGCTCTGGATCAAGGCAAAGAGAAGATTTACATGGAAAACTTCACAAGTGCAAAATTTGAAGGGACAGGAAAAGTATGCTTGAAAATGACTTCAGGAAAAGTGTTGACTCTTAATAATATTCTATATGTACCAAAATTGAGAAAGAATTTGATTTTGATATCACTTCTTGATAAAACTAGATTCAAATCTGCATTAGTTTCCGAAAAATTGTACTTAGTAAAAGAAGTGTACGTAGGAAAAGGCTACCTCACTGAGGGCCTATTTAAGATGAATGTAATAAATTTTAAAATCAATAAAGGTTCTATTTCTTCTGACATGCTTAAGTCTAATGATTTGTGGCATGATTGATTAGGACATGTCAACTACAAAACATTGTGAAAACTGATTAACTTAGAAGTTTTGCCAAACTTTGAATACAATAAATCAAAATTTCAAACGTGTGTGGAATTAAAGTATGTTAAGCATCCGTATAAGTCCATTGAAAGGAATTTCAATCCATTAGACTTAATCCACACTGACATTTGTGATATGAAGTCAATACTATCTCGTGGTGGGAAAGTATCTTATAACTTTTATTGATGATTTCACTAGGTATTGTTATGTCTATTCGCTAAATGGTAAGTATGAAGAAATAGATGTGTTTAGGCAATATAAAATAGAAGTTTAAAATCAGTTAGAGAAAAAGATCAAAACGATAAGAAGTGATAGGGGTGGAGAATATGAATCTCTATTTGTGGAAATATATGTGTATAAAATGGAACTGTCTATAAAACTACGACCCCATATTCACCTCAATCTAATAGAATTGTGGAAAGGAAAAACTAAATCTTAAAGGAAATGATGAATGCCTTACTAATAAGTTCAGGTTTATCGAAAAACTTGTGAAGGGAAGCTGTTCTTATAGCTAATCGAACACTTAATAAAGTCCTCCACAGTAAGACACTATCAATTCCATATGAAAAATGAAAAAGAAGGAAATCCAACTTGAAATATTTCAAAGTCTGGGGGTGTCTAGCGAAGGTCCAAGTTCATATGCCTAAAAAGGTAAAGATAGGACCTAAGACGGTGGACTGCATGTTCATAGGATATGTTAAAAGTAGTAAAGCATGTCGGTTTTTGCTTCTTAAATCCAAACATCCGGACATCAATGAAATTACGGTAATTGAATCAGACAATGTTGAATGCTTTGAATATATTTATCCTTATAAAATTAGACATGAAAGTCTAGTGAGGGGTCTAAACGATCTCGAAATGAACAAAGTGAATATGTACACAATGATGAGAATCCAAGATGGAGTACACGTCAAAGAACATCAACTTCTCTTGGATCAGATTTTGTAACATTTCTCTTAGAAAATAAGCCTCAAATATTTAAAGAGGTGATTTCATCGTCAGACTTATCCTCTTGGAAAGAGGCAGTCAATATTGAGATTGATTCAATCTTAAGAAATCATACGTAGGAGTTGATTGATCTTCCTCCAGGAAATAAACCTTTAGGTTATAAATGGATCTTCAAAAGGAAAATGAAAGTGAATGGTACTATTGACAAATACAAGGCAAAACTTGTAGTAAAAGGTTTCAACTAGAAAAAAGGCCTTGATTACTTTGATACATACTCGCCAGTAACAAGGATAACATCAATTCAGATGTTAATTACCTTGATAGTGGTATATGGTCTTGAAATTTATCAAATGGATGTGAAAATAATATTTCTAAATGGAGAATTGGAGGAAGAAATTTATATAGAACAACCTGAGAGTTTTGAAATAAGTTAAGTTCATAATTATTGTGATTTATTATACTTTTTTCATCTATTCCAATTTAAGAGACACTAATATAATTTTGAGAGTCAATCAAATATCATAATTGAAGTCGCGAAGCAGACATAACTTAAATGACTCATAGTAACTTATTAGAAGTGATACAACAAAATTATTATAAAAAATATTGCGAAAAAAATATAAGCGAACCTCATATAAGATGTCAAGTTAATTTAAAACATCAACAGTTAATTTATCATTTTTTTATTTTATCTTTTTATTAAATCTTATTTTTTTAATACTTAGATGTCTCATAATAATTAATTAAAAATAAAATAATAAAATTATGATTGAAATAGCTGAAGCAGACATGTCATAAATATCTATTTTACTTTTTTTAATTGAATATTATTAATTTTTTTAATACGTAAATGACATCTAATAATTAATTAGGAAATAACTTATTAGAAGTGATATAACAAAATTAATATAAAAATAGTTGTGAAAAAAATTTAGACGGGGCTCATATAAGATGTCAAGTTAATTTAAAACATTAATAGTTAGTTTGTCATTTTTTTGTTTATTTTATCCTTTTTATTAAATATTATTAATTTTTTAATACTTAAATGACTTATAATAATTAATTAGGGAAGAAATATTAAAATTATGGTTGAAGCTACTGAAGCAAACATGTCATAAATATTTATTTAATATTTTTTATTAAATATTATTTTCTAACACTTAAATGATATGTAATAATTAATTAGGGGTGATATAGTAAATCACGGAGGAAGCAGGCATGACGACCTTCACCTACTTCCTTCACTCTTCTATATATTAGAATAGTACTCAGTGTGTAAAGTGCAATATCATATATCACTAGTCAATATACAATAGAAGAGTGAAATAGATAGTAGTAATACAAGACCAAAGTTACATATACAACATGAATATGCAAAGAAGAGAGGGATATACAGCAATGCCATATATATATATATATATATATATATATATATATATATATATATAACTCAATGTAGTAGTCTGAGGAATCCAACCTAATATGTTGAGGGTCATAACTATGTAGGCAAAATAAGACTAGCATAATGAGGGCACCTAACCATAATCTAATTTAACCAATAATAAAGGAAGAAAAGGAACCCAAAACGTATCGACTATCCCGGGTACTAGTGCATAACCATCCTGCCATGAACTAACTACAATAAACAACAATAAAGTAACTGACTAGTTCAAAAAAATAATGCATAAATGAGCATAAGTATCACTATCCTTAGAAACCTGAGGAAGACTAGTAGGGACCGGTGGAACCCCACGTGGAGCAGTACAGTCAAGAGCAGGGACCCTAGACTAGGTTTGTACTCTATAAATAGGGTAAGTTCCCTTCACATCTTCCCTAGGTGGGATAGTAGTTCCAACAGAGTTTATACGATCATCAAATCTTTGAGGAGACATGATTTAAAATACGGGTAAGCCAGGAGTTAGAGAAGATTAAATGTAACTAGACTCTTGAGCCCAAAATAGAACAAAAAAAATGAAATATTTCTAAATGCCTCATAGCCTTCCCATTATAAGTGTGGTGCATTAAACACCCATAAAAGGGACTATACTCGACACGACTTTGTGAATGCCCAAAGACCCTGAGTTATGCTATGATACAAGCTTGTCACGATCCAAACCAGGGCCTTGTCATGACGGGTATCTCAAGCCCATCGTAAGCCGGAGACAACATCCTTAGCCTAACCTCCAGAGCATAATATAACAAACAGCAGAAGATACCCAAAATATTAAGTAAGATAGATGAATTAAATGAAATCTAAGAGTCTAAGAAAGACAATCAATCATCCTAATATTGTCCGAAAAAGCCTCTAAAAATAGAAATACAAAACTAGGTTGGGACATGCCCCCAACCATGACAAAAAATAGAATTCACAATACCTAAAACATGAAAAACAACTTAATGAAATTGCATAGCTTTCCAAAAAATAGAGGCTCACCACTTTACAATAACTCAAACAACGTAGCACACCACCTAGCACTTTACAAGAGTAACAGAAAAGCTCTCAGACCCTATATCATGAAATGATGCAGCGTCTAAGAACGGTCTGTGAGGCAAACACTGGTATGTAACTAAGGGGAAAGTGATAAAATAATGCCATTTTCAAAAACTAGTGAAAATCATATGCACAATATTTATATAGATATATAGGATATCGGGTTAAAGATAAGGGTCATAAACATGAGAGATTAAAATATTAACCTGCACTGTGTAGCTTGCTCCATCCTAAAGGCCCCCATGGGCTATATGGGAATGACTCCCCTTATCGAAGGGTCCTACTACATATTAGATGCATGTACCAAGAAAATCAAGAAAAGGCTAAAGACACCAAGGCAATATCTATCCAAAATATAAAGTGTGCACCAAGCATAAGATCAGACAGACCTCCACATTTGTAAACGTGGATTCCAGTGTTGGTTCCCCCAAGACTACACCTTCACAGTGAGCTACACATTTTTCTTTAAGCCCAAATAAAATAGTTTACACATAAGTTCAACCATTAACCAAGAAGCCTTTATTAAGGAATTTTGAACAATATATAGGCATACTAATATGCTTTCAATCTTATATAATTATGTAAAACCAATCCATGTCACCATTAGACTCCTAAGTCCATTTAAAATCTAAATCATGGCTTCCAAGGTTCTTCAAAAACCATTTTTATTCATTTATCTTGTAATACAACACAATATTTTAAAAAATTAAGTTAAGTCATCCAATTAAATAGATTCAAGATCATGTTTACAAGGTGGGTTGAGGCTAATGCCATTACTAAGTAAAAAGTCCATAAATTTGGAAAATTCATGTCACCCATTCTTAACCCTACCTTGTTGCACCAACTAAGTCCAAATCAAATAATTTATCAAGCATGAATAACATATTTAAAACATGGGAAAGCAATTGAAGTAATAATCAATGAAAAGCCTTCAACCCAATTTCAAACCCGACAATTTAAACACATAAAGGTTGAGTAAGTAAATGACATAATGTAAAAAAACAAGATTGGGATGGGAAACATACTTGAAATACCAAAGAATTTTGAAGAGAAATCAAAGCGTAGAGATTGAACGATGAATTCTCAGTGAAACCTTAATATCCATTGCCTTGGGAGTTAAAGAGGAAAAATTAAGGTTTTGATTTTTTTATAACTGATGACAGAGAGGTAATTTAGGTATTTTTAAGTCGTGGAAAAAGTTTGAAGGAAGGAAGAGACAGAAAAACCCTAAATAAAATAAACAAGAAAATTTTTAGAAGAGTCGTCATGGATTGGGTGACGACTCGTGAGGTTAGACCACTAGTCATAACCTTGAGTTGTTAACTAAGGATAGAGAATCTGGTCCTTCACTGGTAAGACAACATGTCTCTCATAACTATTAATTATATGACATAATGATTAAACATGAAGAATTGTGGTTAGGGGATGAACTCTTGGGCATATTTTTGTAGTAAAAATGTGTCCCTCTTAACGACTCATTACGCTCATAACGAGTTACACCCTGGACTCATTGTCAAGGGACCAAAGTCTGGACTTCCTCACTATTGTGTGATAACACTCAACTCACTCCCATGATTAAGGTGTGAGGTGGTCGTTGTCAATAACCCAACTAGAGTTTAGGTCAAATCCACAAGGAGCGAATTATAGACTTTAAATCCTATAGTTGTTCTACTTACTAAAAGGGTAACCAGAATGCTAACAAATACAACATGTAAATTAAAGTGGGGGATTTTATTTAAGGATGATTTGTAACAATTGTTGATCAACAATGCATGAATATGACACTTTTTGGTTTGAAATCAAAATTGGAGGAGATCTTGGGATTATGTTTACTTAAAGGGAAAACATGTGGGTTGTTGGTGGTTTAACATAAAGCTTAGTTGTTAAGTAGAGGATAGGATAGGTATATAGTCATTATGGACAATCTTTCAATAAAACCACAATGATTTCACCCATTGGCTCTTTCGAGTACCTAACAAGTGTACAAGTTATAATTACCAAAAACCTTAATCAGGCATCCCTATTTCTAGGATGATGCTCTTGACATGACTTACACTCCAATCACACTTATTTCTAAGATTACTAAAGGTAGTAAACCATAGACTTAATTATTCACCATTACTTTGTCCCCCTATAACCCTATTTCAAGGATATTATGGATTACCATATATTCACCTCTATCCCTCTTTCAAGGATAATGAAGGGTTTCTAGAGTTTAGGGCTTTCACCCATCAAACCTTTTTGAAGATTTAAGGTTTTCACCCATCAAATTCCAACTCATTAACCCAAGAAATGGTGGAATCCATACTCAACAACTAAAAATCATGCAAACACAACAACACCCTTACATAATTACACTTTAGTTCAACATAATCCCTAGACTAAATTACTTATCTACTCATGAAGAAAGTAAAGAGAGATATACTATATGGTCCTGTATTATTGATATTTCTGTATACTTTTCTTCTCTTTTGGATGATTCTTAGTTTTACTTGGGTTGTAATATTCGGGCACTCTGATGGTGTCCATATTTGCATAGATTAGTTACTTTGTTCTTAGTTTGCTACTTTAGTTTAGTTTTAATTGATGATCTTTTCCCTGTGATAGACTGGGTGCTAACATTCTTAAGAGGAAAGCATCATGATTGGGTTTTTAACCATGGATGCAGGGGAAGTCTGAGTACCCATGGCATCATGGTCAATACAAGAAAAGTCATAGTACCTGTGGCATTGATGATTTGGGGATTGCACTCATACCCATTGGTGAAGTCTAAGTAGCCATATGGGTGGTCCACCCGTATTAGAGCCATAATGTGCGACATTAACTTGGGTTGTTGTCATGATTAGAAAATTATGCATGGTGCGGATGCAAAACAAACAACCGTATCTATCCCATTTTCTTGCAAAATTTGAGGGCATGGACGTGCGCAACCTTGTGACAAAATTTTTCCTCTTTCTATGACTCCAAAAATTGACTGTGGAATAATAATGAATACTCCATATTTATCTCGAGTGGGATAAAAAATTGAACCCCCTTTACGAGATTCACATGCCATGTGTGTAAGCTTAATTGTCTACATCTTATGTGTGTTTGTACCATCTAGAACTTACCTCATTAGTCTTTTAATGCTACATTTTGATTGTGATTGGTTGGTTAAATGATCATAGGCCATTTTGTGACATTGGAAACCCGCTCTAGCCTAAAAAACCTACCAATACATAGGAGTTACCCCTAGTCACCCTCTTTGAGCCTTTGGAATTTCTTTGGCAAACACATTACAATCCTTTATTAAGTTCAAAACAATGAAAATAAAAACCAAGTTATGTCACGAAGAGATAGAGATAGAGACAGATAAATCAAGTAAAAATAGACATAATATAGGAAGTAAAATGATAACAAAGATTATATTAAAACCCTTAATCCTCAATTTAGATTACCTACAAGCACCTAAACTCCTACGCTGACCATAGGGGAATCCAAACGTGAATTCAACGTAAGCTAATCAAAGATCACACACACTCACAAGAGAGTATTTTTTCATAAACATCAAAATTAACGACAAAGCTAACATAAAAATGATAAGGAAACTACTACTTATAGACAAGGGATAATTTTCATAATTATGGGCCCAAAAGTGACTTATTTCTGAAAATAGGGCAAGTGCCCACACAACCCAAGCACGTGCTCACGCAAGCGACAATTCATGTGACATTGGTTGGCTAAAATAGGGCATATTCTTCCATATCTCACCATCTTCTGATGCAGGTAACCTTAGCAAGTGCTTTTAGTGATTATTTGGTCTTTTTTTTTACTTCTTTTTGGCCTCACCAAGCCCCATTGACCCTCCTTGAAGGTAAACACTATTCTTTGGCACCCTTTTAATAATATTAAGGTCTTCAAACACCTCTTGATTCTTTTTCATCTCACTAAAAGATATTGAGGAAATTTTAATTGTATTATCTTCTCCTACTTGAAGAAGATTCATCCTTGAATTTAAAACCTTAAAGCACAAGAGAAGAACAAACAACCAAAACATCCTCAAAGCACAAGCATTATGACATGACCCAAACTAGGGCATGGTCGTGTCGGGTATCTCAAGTTCAACCAGGATCAGAGACCACCCCCAATACCCAAACCATTGACCACCCTTCACCCCATGTCGAATGAATCCCAAACATATAATAAGGTAAGAGAATATCAATTAAAAAATATTATAATAAGTCTATGATAAAAAAACCATTGATAAACAAGCGTCCAATCAATACCTATATCAATGCCAATGCCAACACCAATACCGCCACCGCCCATGCCCAAAGTATTCTGACAAAGCCTCTAATCAAAACCAAAAAATATACATTCGGGACATGCCCCCACCTCTAGCTAAAACAAATACCAAAAGAATACTAAATACATAAGTAAATCCATAGCATGAAATGGGGTCTTACAGAGTATGCAGGCTCACTATTCCAGTCTGTCTCAAAAGTTATCCTTGAATCACCTTGTCACTGAGAAGGGGGAGTGAAAGTATGATCGGTTTATGCATTACGTGGGGATACTACATCTGAAAAAGGTTATCAGGGTGAACTCTAGCATGTAACTCAGGGATAAAGATAAAGTAATACTGATGTTGGGTGTATTTATGCATTCTAGCGGTACTATTCTAGCCTTTTTAGCTTTGTTTTGAGGATAATTCTTATGCTATATATGTTGATAATGATATAAATGATAATTTATGTGTCCAAGTATGTTTTTATGATGTTTAATGGTGGTTTCAGATGAGTTTTAATTCAAATTGATCATTTAGAAGTCAACCGAGAAAACTAGTGTAACTAGCTTGAGCTAGGTGTTTGTCTAGTCTCTTGTGTTGGGTTCTAATATGTTTTAATGAGTTATTAAGGTTTTTATTATGTATTTATATGTAAAAAAAACTTAGTTATAATGTTCAAGGGTTAATTGGATCAAGAAAAGAGTCAAAACAATAAGTTAAATCTGAATGTGAATTTAGCCTATGCTTAGCTCGTGTTTCTAGTTTGTCGTTAAGGATGTTGCATTATTTTGAGCTCTAAATTTCTGTGTTCAATGCTATAATATTTTTTGTGAATGGATTATTATGATATATTAAGGATATACAAGCTTCAAATCAAGTGGAAACAACTCAATAAGGCTCGGAATGGCTCAACGAAAGCATAAGACATAAGCTAGACGAAGGTTGGACCCCCAAAATCTATGGGACACGTGTAGAGTATGTAGGTAGTCAATTGATGAATTCAAAACATCACTGGATGCAAAATAGGCCCAAGTTTTTCACCCATAGTGTGTGTAGCTTATAATGGGGTTTAAGGAGGCCCTGTGATGCGTTGAAATCACGACTAGCTTCTGGAATTTGATAGGTTTTTTTACAATTGTGACCTGAAACTATGGTGAGACGCGGGGAGCACCAATATTGGGAAAATTTCACCCAGCTGAAGTAAAACACCATGTAAACCTAATCTAACTTGGTATATAACTTGTCTACTATAAATATAACATCCTAAAAAATGTTTTAAGCATCTTGGGACATCATGGAACACCCTAGATTACTTGGGATATCATTGGAGGCTACCAAAACTTCTTTTTAGGTTTTATCATTCTTTAATCTAGTTGTTTTATGGTTTGTATTATCATTCCAAGGGATTGGATGATGAATATTTTCATTCAAGGCTAAACTCTCTTTTTGGGGTTAAAGACAAGAACAGGATTACTATTATTTTGGGTTAATTTCGTTTAATTCACTTATCATTATTGGTTGTTTGTTTATTCTTGTTTTAATTATTTGATATAATTGATCACCCATGAAATACATATATTGTCGACCTTTTGATCTCGGGAGAGGGAATAGGGAGAAACAACATGGGAATAAACATAGTTTGAGTTTTTATTCTTTTATAAAATAATGAATTGAACTTAGAATCTAGGACATGGATGCATTTAGATGCCTTATTTGATTCAAACATAGGGTGATAGCTTTAATTAACTTAATTGGATTATTACATCCTCACTCAACGATGTAGTTGTAATATCCATATTAGGTAAAAGATTATAGGTTGGGAAACCATGATCATGCAATTATCCGTACGAATCAACAACCAAAATAAGCAAGTTAACGAAAAAAATTCAATAAAATAGTATGATTGTTCGAATTGCTTTAACCCTGTGTTTTTCTCCATTAATTATCCCAAGACTTTTATTTTTACACTTTACATATTTTATTTTTAATTTACAAAATTATAAATTCTCTTCTTGTTTATTTTTTTCTCAATTAGTTAAACTAGAATTAGATAGGCGGTGAACGCAATGCCCTGTGAGATCGATACTTGGGCTTTCTTGAAGCCACTTTACTACTTAATAAGACCACGTACACATGCGTGTGCGCTTGGGCACTGTCATGTTCTTGGCCCCGTTGCCGGAGACTTGTAATTAGGCAACTATCTTAATTTTAGTTTTTCTATATTGAGTTGTAAATATTTTTTGTTTCTTTTAATTTTTCCTTTATTCCTATTTTTCTCACACTCTTTTTGAGATGCCATTCTTGGATAGATGGTTTTCGAGGAATGATGATTCTTGTCATTTTTATGGAGGACCCTACCATGAAGCATTTTTGTCCAGATTTTAATCTAAGCATTTGGAGGGGACCTATTTGTTTCCAACCTTTGGAGAAACCCACAATTTGGTGTATGGTTTGTTATAGTCTGTATCACTCTGCAGATATATGTGATTTTATTCCTGATTTAGTCATGTTTGCCAAGACAGCTACGGAGGTTAAGAAGATACGACCACCATAAGAATCACAGCCACTCGACTGTCATCTTTCTTTTGAGACTGAAATTGAGAATGTGAATAAGAGTGAGAGTGTTGAGGATAGTGTAAATTTTGAAGTAGGATTTGTTGGGCCGCACTTCAAGCACTTTTCTACATTATGTTAGATGATATCTTGTCTATAGAATTATTTAAAATAGTGGAGGAGTGTGAAGATGAGGAACAAGAATCCTATATTCTTGATTTTACACCAGACAAGCAACATTAAAACACACCCCACTTCAAGGCCGAGTGGTTTACCATGCATATTCTATTACTTGGTTCATTAATATTTATACCACCACCCTATAAGCTAGGTAAAAAGATGGATGCAATGTTGGGGGTGAAATTTATATCCTCAAGGTGGAGAAAAAAGTTGATTAGGTTGTGCCGCGACACTAAATTAGGCATTTCTTAGGAGGAAACCCAAGCTAAGGTATACTTTCTTTTTAGTTTTTATTTTTTATTTCACGTAGTTTTTATTTTTAGTTGAGTCACAGGTTAATGGGAAGTCTGAGTACCATAAACTTGAGCTTGAAGCATGGCAAAGAATGAGTGTGGGGTTCCCGCTGATTCCATTTACGCAAAAAGATGCTACTAGCTAGGCCTAAAGGCCTTAGAGAGTATTTTTATATCTTGCTTTTAAATTCACTTTGGGGACAAAGTAGATTTTTAAGTGTGGGGTGGGGTAATTCCCAATTTCTGGCTCAATTTAAAATTTTTTAGGTTTAGGAATAAGTGAGATATTCTTGTTGGTGCTATTTTTGATTACATGATGCAGGTTGCTTTGTTTGTAAAAGCATGTTATTTGAGTTAATTGCTAATTTCAAGACCCTTAGGCTCATGTTTTTGACTTTTTTTTTGGGCCTAAATTATAATTCATGCTATTGTTAGTTGGGAGTCTATGATAAGTTGAGCATGTGCTATGTGCCATGTGCATGTGAGATTTTTGTATATTCCTTGTTGTATGTAATGTCTAGAACTTTTTCGATGTGTGTGTAAAGCAAAATAAAGAGTATGGGTTTAGGAGATAATTTAGGCATTTCTTTGATAGCCTTATTTTATACCTTCTATTTGTCCTACCTATTTTGCATTATCCTAGTTAAACCCCATTGAGCCTTTAGCTTATTTTTTTGTGGCCTTATAAGTAGCCTAATCCCTTCTTTGATAGACCATACTTTGATCCAAAAAATCTCCTAAGTGCTTTAATGGAAAATTGATTTGCTAAGGAGTTTGAGGAATTAAAGAAGAGATCGGTGAAATTGATGCTCCAAGGTAAGAGTTATTGGTTTTTATAATTGAATTGTGGTGGATTGATGTGATATAAATAATGTTAGAAATATTGCCATGATAGAAAATAAAGAGAAAAAATAATTCTTGTGGTAGTAAACTATGCGTCCATCAAGTGTTTGTGAAAATGCTTAAAAGAGATGGGGCAAAAATAAAAGGTATGGGTGGATGAAAAAGTGTAATTTGGTTGTTGGAGATTTGTTTTAAATATTTAATGTAGTGTATTAAAGCTCTTAGAGAGGTTAGTCACTATTCTCAAATAGTTCGTACCCGTCCCTTAGCCTACATTACAACCCAAAAACGTGCTAATTGATCATAAGTTTTATATTCGACTATTAGTGGAGCATTACACTAAGGGAAATCCTATGGTTCATTGTGTGTAACTTGTGAATTCTTTGTGAGAGTGAGTAATTTAATTTTTGTACGCATTACGTTATAAATTACATTATTGTGAGTAATTATGGGTAACTCTCTTGTTGTAAGGGGAACATGTTTGATGAATATAGGTGATTTGTGTGATGTCCTTGATTGAACTATATGCATGAGTTTGATACTTGTGGAGTCCATTCTTGAAGCTAGGATGTTTTGAAAGTAGGATTCTTGAGCTTTCAATTGTGTATAACATGCTTAATATTGTGAACTTGCATTTCGTGTAGTCATTGTAGTTCTAGATTGATTTTTTTTCTTGTAGTACAAGTGTGGAGTTTTCTCAGCTCATGGTGTTTATAGTTAAGAGTTGTTCGAGGACGAATAAGGCTTAAATGTGGGGTGGTGATGTTGGGTGTATTTATGCATTCTAGCATTGCTATTCTAGCCTTTTTGGCCTTATTTTGAGGATGATTGTTATGATATATGTTTTGATAATGATATAAATGAGTATTTATGTGTCCAAGTATGTGTTTATGATGTTTAATGGTGGTTTCACATGAGTTTTGATTCAAATTGATCATTTAGAAGTCAATCAAGAAAACTAGTGTAACTAGCTTGAGCTTGGTGTTTGTCTAGTCTCTTGTGTTGGGTTCTAATGTATTTTAATGAGTTCTTAAGGTTTTTATTATGTATTTATATGTAAAAAAAACTTAGTTATAATGTTCAAGGGTCAATTGGATCAAGAAAAGAGTCAAAACAATAAGTTAAAGCTCAATGTGAATTTAGCCTATACTTGGCTCGTGTTTCTAGTTTGTCATTAAGGATGTTGTGTTGTTTTAAGCTCTAAATTGTTGTTTTTAATGCTATAGGATTTTAAGTGAATGGATTATTATGATATATTAAGGATATACAAGCTTCAAATCAAGTGGAAACAACTCAATAAGGCTCGGAATGGCTCAACGAAAGCATAAGACGCAAGCTGGATGCAATTTGGACCCCTGAAATGTATTGGGCGCGTGTGGACTGTTTAGGTGGTCAATTGACGCGTTCAAAATATCACTGGATTCAGAATAGGCCCAAGATTTTGATACATAGGCGTGTGTATCTTATAATTGGGTTTAAGGAGGCCCCGTGATGCTTTGAAATCGCGACTAGCTACTAGAATTTGACAGTTTTTTTGACAATTGTGACCTGAAACTATGGCGCGATGCGGGGAGCACCAAAATTGGAAAATTTTCTCCCAGCTAAAGGAAAACAGTGTGTAAACCTAATCCAACTTGGTATATAACTTGTCTATTATAAATATAACATCCTAAAAACCATTTTAAGCATCTTGGGACATCTTGGAACACCCTAGATCACTTGGGACATCATTGGAGGCTACCACTTCTTATTTTTAGGTTTTATCATTCTTTAATTTAGTTTTTTTATGGTTTGTATCATCATTCCAAGGGATTGGATGATGGATATTTTCATTCAAGGCTAAACCCTCTTTCCGGGGTTAAAGCCAAGAACATGATTATTATTGTTTTGGATTAATTTCGTTTAATTCTCTTATCATTGTTGGTTGTTTGTTTATTCTTGTTTTAATTATTTTATGGATTGATCACCCATAAAATACATATAGTATTGATCTTTTGATCTCGGAAGAGGGAATAGGGAGATAGAATATGGGAATAAACAAAGTTTGGGCTTTTATTCTTTTATAAAATAATAAATTGAGCGTAGCATCTAGGACAGTGGTATATTTATATGCCTTACTTGATTCAAACATAGGATGATAGCTTTAATTAACTTAATTGGATTATTACATCCCCACACAATGATGTAGTTATAATATCCATATTAGGTAAAAGATCATAGGTTGGGAAATCATGATCATGCAATTAACCCTAAATCAACAACCAAGATAAGCAAGTTAACAAAGAAAATTCAATAAAATAGTATAATTGTTCGAAGTTCTTTAACCCTGGGCTTTTCTCCATCAATTTCCCTAATACTTTTATTTTTATGCTTTACATATTTTATTTTTAATTTACAAAATTACAAACTCTCTTCTTGTTTATTTTTTTCTCAATTAGTTAAACTATAATTAGATAGGCGGCGAATGCAAGTCCCTGTGATATCGATACTTGGGCTTCCTTGAATCCACTTTACTACTTGATAAGACCACGTACACTTGCGTGTGCACTATCAAATGCCATTAATCCATAACCAATCAAATCAATGTACATAACTATATGCAAATACATATATACATATATACCATGCTGGGATAGGGAACAAGATTTAGCATGCATTTCAAAACCTTAACTTGGGTTGTGTAGCCTTACCATCATAAGTCCAACCACAAGCTATATGGGTTTAGTGTTACCCCCTTGAATGGGTCCCAGTGTGTGTTGGCTGCACGAATTGGAGATATCATAGATGTCTAGGGATTCCCTTTTACCCTTTGCCCTCCATGATATATATATATATATATATATATATATATATATATATATATGTATAGATTTGGGGGATTCCCTTGTACCCCATAAGCACACGGTCATCAAGACCAACCCTCATGTCAGCAAACATGATTTTTCAGTGTCAATCCTTCAGATACACACCTTTACAGCTAGCTATCACAACCCCCATTATTGCCCAATTAAAACATTTAACACATAGCCAAACCACCATTTCTAGGAGTCAATTATCAAGGAATTATTAAGTGGAATCGTCATATCGACTATACTTGAAAGCAATGTTATTAGCCAACACTTAGGGGATTCCTTTGTACTCTGTTAGACCCAATTATTAAAATTACTTGGGGGATTCTCGTGTACCCCACAAGTTTTTTTAAATTGCCCTTAACCATTTAACCATTTATACCATTCATTAGTTTCAATAAACAAGCCAAGCCAAGTGATAGCAAAATCAATTACGCAGGTGGGTTGAGTTTGTTACCAATTTCCATGCCAAAACAATCAATTTGGGAATTCCATTAAACCCCTATTTCCATCCACCATTCCCATGCACCCCAATGCATTTCCCAACAATCAATTTAAACACAATAGTTTGATAAATATCATGAAAGAAGAATTTAAACAATTTATATTGAAAACCCTCAACCCATATTTCAAAACCCAACATCAATATTCTATGAATAATACTTTAAATCACATGATTTTACAAAATTGATAATGATGAAAGAGTAACATGCACCAAGAAGTACTGAGAGAAATCAACCTTGGAAGCCTTAATTGATTAACCTTTTAAAAACCCTAAATGTTCTGACCTTGGGGATTTGAGATTATTTGATACTTTATTTTTACGTGTTTATGAGGGCTAAGGATAATATAAAGAGGTTATAAGATGTGGATTTTAAGTTGGGCAAAAAAAGTTAACTCATAACCAAGATAGTGATCAAGATCCCCATAAACTGATAATTTACGACTCAACTAGCTTATTCATAACTAGACCTTACAACTCGTAAGGTGCAATCATAGTCAACACATAAATCAAATGGGTTAAACACTAGACATCCTATGATTTCACCTCATGACTTGTAATATATCCCTACGGCTCTTAGTGAGCCACTCATACTCAGAGCAGAATCAAGCTACTAAGTTACATGATTTGATTATGACTCCTCCTAATATCTCATCACAAGCCTTAATGACTCATGCCCTCTTGCCATACCCAGGACAGAAAACTTAGCAACACACACTATCCACCTTACTGGTAGTGTCACCTGACTATTTAGGAAACCATATAACCCGTGGTGTCAAGTTTTAACCAAGAAAGTGAGCCCAAAGCTTATGAATTTTTCAAGGAGAAAAATTCAGGGTGTTTCAGATTAATATCAATATATCCACGCCAAGGAGACATCCAAATGATATATAACCCAACATCCCCTAAATTTCTTGAAAAAATATTATCATTAAACACACAAAGAGATTGGCTAAATTAAACATCATGTAACTCTTTCCAGGCATTTCCATTAACAAGATTACCAAGCGAATCACCAGATGTTGGAACAACCAAGGATAGAGTTAAGTAGTCATTAGGGTGTAGATTAACCTTTCTTTAATCACTAACCATGTTTATAGATAAATTATCAACACCAATATGGCTATCATTATTATCAAAATGAGCAAAATGAAAAAAGCTAAGATCATTGAAGATGCTATCAAAGACAAGAACATAAGAAGGTAAGGAATAGCATCTTAAGAACCACACATCCCTTTTACTTAAACAACTATAAAATAAAAGATCAACTTTTATATCTACATAAGTGTGACAAGGAATAAGAAATACTAGTTGTTTATCAAGGAGAGACCATAGACTCTTCTCAAAACAACAAATAAATTTGCCATATGATTTGTAGATCTCATATATTTTAGGAACATCTAAGTCATAAACACTATCTTGGTAGGATTTAAAGTCAAATATCTTTAATAAATTGTATACCATAGGATAAACATCATCATGATTCCAAGGATTTCTAGGAATAAGAGGGGGTAGGTACATACCTTTAGAGAAAAGCCTTGATCTTGTTCTCTTTCCTTCCATACTTAAAATTTGTGAACCTTTCCTTCCATACATCAATTTAGAATTATTTAATTTATTCATATGGTCAGATGTTTCACCCATTGCCAGAAAGTATCCATCGACCCATAAGAGATTAATAAGAATTCTTCTTTAAGTCAAGTTTTCATCAACCTTAAAGTCCTTGAATATGAACTCATGTTGATTTCAAGTTTATACCAATGAGGAGACTTCTTTGGTTTTTTCATTTGGTGACATTCTATATGAAATTACAAAAGAGAAACACTGGTCCTAGGCAACATGTTAGTACCTTTGTTTGTAAATAACAAGAGTTTGAGTCTAGCACAAAGCTTCACATCTTGAGCCCAAAGCATCTCATCGTCACTACTCATATACCACTTCATTACAAGGTTAAAATTCATGATCTATCCTTCTTTATTCCAAACATCATCATGGGAAAGTTTTATCATCTAACCATTGGGTCCACTAATTTTCCCTTCACCTCCCGCAAGTTTCCTTCACCTCCCACAAATTCCCCTTTACTCCCAAAGTCTTTACCCTCTTGGGTTTCTTCCTTACCTTAATATTATTGGTTCACCTTATCCCCAAAAAATTAAGCATTATCTTCTAACCAAACTATATTTCTTGGAGAAAGACATTCACTTGCCTTTTGACCCCAAACTTGACTTTCAAAATAGATAATACAAGAGGTATTACTGTTAGAGTATTAATTACCTTCATTCTTTGGTGGATACCTTGGGATATCTTTCTTAATAGGCTCCTTCTCTTAGGACTTATTGAAATCGTAGTTCTTGTTGTATCTAGATGAACTAGAAGATGTGTAGGTTTTGTTGAAGGCTTCTTTACATTGTTGTTCCTTTCTATCTTAATTATTGCTCCAATAAAGTCATTTATTAGTTCAAACTTATGGAAATATAGTTGAGATACAATGTCACAATCCAACCTCCCTATTAACTAAGCCATGCAATGTCTTGGAGGTTCAATTATTTTAATTCGAAGAATCAAGTTTGTCTTCATAGAAATATTCCACACCTGTATCTCCTTGTCTCAAGCTGTTGAGCTTGGTGAGTTGTTCTTTTTTATCCCTTTCCATCACATACTTCACTATCACAAGTGCCATCAATTTATCCTAATCTGAAAAGTTGGGACTTACTATTTATTTCTAGTTGCATCCTTTTAGTTTCCTACAAAGTAGAATCATACCTTTCAATTTGAGCAATGTCATGGGATTCTTTCTTATGTCCAATTAACTTATTGAGTTTTAAGACCTTAATTAAGTAAAATTGAAGGATCACTAGTTCCATTGAAGGTAGGGAGAGTGACCTTGATGAATTTAAGACTCATGTATAGACTCATAGTTCCTCCTTGTGGCCATTGATCTCCTTAATCTTTAGGTTAGTTTTCTTTTCTCTTTCACGAGAAACCAGAACAAATATTTCTGCTCGTCTTCTATATCCTCTTTGTATTACTCTCATATTCCGTACAAATTCCACATATATGGCCAGCACATCCATCACTTCATCTTCTCCTTGAGGTCCCTCTTTTTCGACATCTTTAAATTGGATGTGTTGGTTTTGGTTAATCAAAGATCCAAGTTGTGAATTTTTATTAAGTGAAGATTGGGGTAGTCCTTGGTTTTTTGGAGTTTTGATGGGTGGCTCTTGATATTGTGGGGCTTCTTGATTGAATTGGGGTTGTAGTGGATGAACGGGATTTCAATTATGTAGATAGATAGTGTCTTGTTTAATCGGTTCAAGTGTTTGTACTTGAGGATGGTACATTCGGTGAAGGGGTTTTGGAGATATAGTAGTTGAAATGTCTCGAGCATGCACACAAGAGGAGTCATGGTAGTTTTGAGGAGTGGATTAGGTGGAGATTAGCATCCTTCCATGCTAACCAACCTCTCATCTAATCCCAATACTTGACCGCAAATTCATTCTTGTTTCATACTCAAGATGACTGCCATTAATGCTTCCATGTTTATCTCTCCTGAAAAAATTTAATTGTCATCTCTCAGTGCCATAGTACCTATGAAAATAAACATTAAAAAAAACAACAAACAAGTTAGAGTTAAGAAATCAACCTTACAATCCCTCAGAGTACATACCTTTGATTTTCCTCTTTATTGGTGTCGCTAAAGTTGAAAGATCATTTGTACTCCAATTGGAAGATATGGTGTTGATTGTGGCTTCTAATCCCAATGGATTCTTGTTTGAAGTTTGAAAAAGATTACTTAAAATACACTAACATACTTGAAACAAGAAAGAACAACGAAATAAATAGACAAAATCACACAAAGAAAGGACGAAGAAAGAAAATGAGCTCTAAGACTAATTAATCAATTCATAGACCGATTACTGGTTGTTAACAAGTGTTTATTAATCAATGAAAGATATTAAGAATAAAGAAGAGGAATTATGAAGTTGGAACCTTAATAAAAATCAATTTCGGAGCGATTGGGGTGCATCCGAGTGAGATATAGTCACATGTGGCATCAGTCTTTGCATGTGTCCTTTGCTGGAACTTCCCAGTGAATCTTTAACATCCTGCATCGGTCACCTACGCAACTAGGTTCCTTGCACATATGGCTAATTCTATCACAACTTGTAATCTGAATTTTGTCCTTTTGTGGGCCTTTGTTTACTATTTGTTTCAAGAATATTCCCCCTTTTATTGGATATTCCTTTGTACAAACCACTTTTATTCACTTTTATTTATATTTCTTGGTCCAAACAACACTTTTTAGATGAATATTCCTCTAGAAGATATGAATGCCTTCAAGAACACAAGAATGCCAAAATTTCCAACTATTTCATTTTGACCCAAAATTGCATGATACTTTAGACTTGGGTCTTTCAAATGCCTTTTAACCCATAAATCAACACGATAAGTGAGATCTACAGACCTACTTCTCTTCTTCTTCAATAAAAATCTCAACAATGGAGGTATTCTACTACACTTTTCCAAACACACCCAGTTCAAATCTAACTTAGATAACATTAGACGGAACAAATCTTGTATGGAAACACAAAAATGACTCAAAATAGAAAAAATATTTTATGTGTTTTCTTCAAAAATGTTTTTGGAATCTTTTTTTTTTTTTAAAATAATAATTGGTAACTATCCCAAGTATAGAGTTGTCAGAATGAATATAATCCTTGCTCAGATACCAAATGATAAACATCAAAACTATAGAAATGAAAACTAAGCTAAAATACGAAGAGATAAACATAGAGATAGATGAAACAAGTAAAGATAGTCATACGATAGGAATTAAAATGCAAGAAAAAGTTATATTAATGACACGAACCGAACCAAGGGCTTATTGTAATGGGCATCCCAAGTCCAACCAGGACCAGGGACCACCCTCGTTACCCAACCCAACCCCCAAATATGCATAACCTAACTCAGATAAATTCCAAACATATAACAAGATAGCATCTATTAAAATTCCAGACTCTGGGATAGGTCTATGACCATGACCAACCCAAACAAGTCCAACCATCCAAATCCCAAGTTTAGGCTGGCTAAGGCTAGGGAGAGGTTGAGTCGTGACCTCGATCAGGTCAAGTACATTTAGGGAGAGGATGGTAGAGTGTTGGTAGAGGATGTTCACATTAAGAAAAGATGTCAATCGTATTCTTATAGGCTCTTGAATGATGAAGAGGATAGAGTTATGGTGTTAGGGGAGTGGGAGCAATTAGAGGAGTGTCGTGATTTTAGTTATTGTAGACGTTTTAAAGTAGAGGAGGTCATAGAGGTTGTTTGCAGGATGCAAAATGGTAAGGCAACGGGGCCTGATGAGATCTCTATGGATTTTTGGAATTTTGCTTGAGAGAATGGTTTAAAGTAGTTGACTGATTTGTTTAACGACATTTTCAAGTCGGAGAAAATGCCCGACGCATAGAGGTGGAGCACTATGATCCCTCTATATAAGAATAAAGGTGACATTCAGTGTTGCACCAATTATCGAGGTATTAAGTTATTGAGTCACACTATGAAAATTTAGGAGAGAGTGGTCGAGTTGAGGTTGAGAAGGATAGTATCTATTTTGGAGAACTAGTTTGGATTTTTTCCCGGCGCTCGACGACGGAGGCAATTCACCTAGTTTAGAGACTGGTGGAACAGTACAGGGAAAGAAAGAACGATTTGTACATAGTGTTTATCGACTTGGAGAAGGCATACAAAAAAGTCCTTAGGGAAGTTCTTTGGAGATGCCTGGAGGTAAGTGGGGTCCTGCTGGCGTATATCATAGCAATCAAGGACATATATAATGGAGCTAAGACCCAGGTGAGGACGACGGGTGGTGACTCTGAACATTTCCCTGTCCTGACAGGGTTACATCGGGGATCTACTCTTAGCCTATTTTTGTTTGCTTTGGTGATGGATGTGTTGACGCGGCGTATTCAAGGAGAGATACCCTGGCGTATTTTTTTTACAGATGATATGGTTTTGATTGATGAGACTCGGTGGGGTGTGAATAATAAATTAGAACTGTGGAAAGAGACCCTTGAGTCTAAAGGGTTCAGGTTAAGTAGGAGCAAGACTGAGTATTTGGAATGTAAATGTGATAGCTCGAGGGAGGGGAATGAGGTGGTAGTAAGGCTGGAGTCTCAGGTGGTGTGTAAGAGGAATAGTTTCAAGTATCTTGAGTCTATGATTCAGGAGAATGGTGAGCTTGACAAGGATATCTCTCATCGTATCAGGGTGGGATAGATGAAGTAGAGTCTCACCTCGGTGGTATTTTTTGATAAGAAGGTGCCGCCCAAGATTAAAGGCAAATTTTACAACGTGGTAGTCCGCCCGGCCATGTTGTATGGAGCAGAATGTTGGCCAGTGAAGAACTCTCACATTTAAAAATTAAAGGTGGCAGAAATGTAGATGTTGTGTTGGATATGTGGGCTAACTAGGGGTGATAGAGTTTAGAATGAGACTATCCAAGAAAAGGTGGGAGTAGCTTCGGTGGAGGACAAGATACAAAAGGTTCGTTTGAGATGGTTCGGACACGTGATGAGAAGGGGCACGGAGGCACCGGTTCGTAGGTGTGAGAGGCTTATTTTGGATGGTTTCAGACGGGGCAGGGGTAGGCCAAAGAAGTACTGGAGAAAGGTGATTAGGTTGGACATGGAGTAATTACGGCTTACTGAGGATATAACCCCGATAGGAAGATCTAGAGTACGCGTATTAGGATGAAAGGCTAGTGCCATTTTTGGTAGGTAGGGTAGGGCATTACGTGGTGGGTGTAGTATTCTTATTATGATTTCTTGTTGCTTGTAGTATTATGATTGTTTACTAGTCTTTGTTTACTCTTTCCCTGTATGTGGCATCTCTATGTTTTGTCTTGTTCCAGGTTGTTTGGTATGACTTTTATTACTATTTCTTGTCTTGAGCCGGGGGTCTATCAAAAACAACCTTGCTACTTCCCCGGGAGTAGTGGTATGGACTGTGTACATCTTACCCTTTCCAGAACTCACTATGTGGTATGGACTCCTCCTACTATACAATGCCTCAAAAGGAGCCATACCAATGCTAGAATGGTAGCTATTGTTCTAAGAAAACTCTACAAGAGGTATATACTCACCCCAATTACCACAATAATTAATCACATATGCGCGAAGCATATCTTCCAACGTCTGAATAGTCCTTTCTGCTAGCCCTTCCATCTGTATATGAAAAACAGTACTCAGACTAACCTTATTACCCAACCCTTCTGAAATGACCACCAAAAGTGAGATGAAAACTGTGTACCATGATCAGAGAATCAAAACAAGTACCCTATGCAGCTTCACAATCTTATGAAAATAAACCTTGCATAATCCTCAGCCAAAAGTTTGTCCTCACTGGCAAGAAGTGAGTCAACTTTCTCATACTATCCACAATGACCCAAACAGAATAAAAGGGTTACAAGACCAAGGAAGACCGACAATAAAATCCATATTGATGACTTTCCATTTCCATTCAAGAGATTCATTTCCTGATACAAACCTCCAGTCCTTATATGCTCAATTTTCACTTGTTGACACACCAAATATTTGGATACAAAGTCAGCCACATCCTTCTTCATACCACTCCACCAATACATCTCTTTGAGATTATGATACATTTTTATCGAAGAGGGATGAACAACATAGCCTGATTCATGTGCCTCAGCCAATATCCTTTCTTGCAAACCATCGATGTTAGGAACACATAACCTCTCTTGGTACCTCAATGTACCATCACCACTAATCTCAAATAACATTACCTTTTTCCTACCTACATCACCCTTGTTTTTAATCAAGATAGGATTTATCATTTGCTTCTCCTTGATCTTTACACCAAGATACAACCGAACAACTTCCTGTACCAACACACCACCATTCTCGAAGTAAAAAAGGTGAACTCCAAGATTAGCCAAGCTATGAATATCCTTTACCAAATCCTGTCTCTTATTATCCATATGAGCTAAACTTTCCATAGAAAACCTTCTAACAACATCAACAACAACATTAGCCTTACCTTGAAGGTAGTGAAGATTCATGTCATAATCTTTGAGAAGCTCAAGCTATCTCCTCTTCCTAAGGTTAAGCTCTTTCTGAGTAAACACATACTACATACTCTTATGATTAGAAAAGATGTCCATGTACACTCCATAGAAATAGTTCCACCAGAATTTCAATGCAAACACCACCGGTAAAAGCTATAAATCATTAGTAGAATAGTTTGCATCATGTACCTTGAACTGGCTAGAAGTATAGGTAATCACCTTACCATGCTGCGTTAGAGCGCAACCAAGCCCCACTCAGAACACATCACGATAAACCGCAAACCCCTCATTGCCTTTAGGTAAAGTCAAAACCAGAGCCAAAGTTAGCATATCCTTCCGCTTCTTGAAACTACCCTCATAATCATCCGACCAAGAGAACTTTACCTTCTTCTGAGTTAACTTAGTCAATGGGGTAGTTATCATCGAGAAACTCTTAAAAAACCACCTATAATACCCGACCAAACCCAAGAAGCTTCAAATATCGGTTGGAGTCGTAGGTATGGGCCAATTCTTAACCACCACAACCTTTTGTGGATCAACCATGATCCCTCACTAGAAATAATATAACCCAGAAAAGTGATAACGTTCAACAAAAACTCACATTTCAAGAATTTGGCAAACAACTATTGCTCTTTCAAGGTTTGTAACACCACACAAAGGTGATTGGCATGTCTACCTCACTCATAGAGTACAAAGAAATGTCATCAATGAACACAATGACAAAATGATCCAAAAATTGATGAATGACCTTATTCATCAAATCCATGAAAGCAATTGGGCATTAGTCAAACTGAATGATATAACCAAAAACTCAAAGTGCCCATACCGGGTATAGAAAGTTGTCTTAGGGATATCCACCTCCCTAATCTTAAGATGATGATATCCAGACCAAAGATCTATCTTTGAAAATAATTTAGTACCTTGAACTGATCAAATAAGTCATCTATCCTCAGAAGAGAATACTTGTTCCTAATCTTCACCTTATTCTACTGACGATAGTCAATACACATCTGAAGGGAACTATCCTTCTTATGTACGAATAACACCAATAGACCCCACGAGGACACACTAGGATAGATGAATCCCTTATCCAAGAGATCCTAAAGTTTCTCCTTGAGTTCCCTCAACCCAGTCGAAGCCATTCTATAAGGAGGAATAGATATTGGACGAGTGTCCAAAACCAAATCAATCCCAAGCTCAATCTCCCTATCTGGAGGAACACCAGGAAGATCAAATAGAAAGACCTCTGGAAACTCATTTAAAACCGAAATCAAATGCAAAAAAGGACCTTCCGAGTTAGATTCTTTAACCCAGAGTAGATGACAGAGACACCCTTTGGAGATTAACCTTCGAGCACTAAGATATGATATAAATATTCCCTTAGGAGCTAGGGAACCACCCTCCCATTCAATAACTGATTCACCAGTGAACTTAAAGACAACCTCATGGGCCTGAAAATCTAAGGATTGGTAGCACGAGTGTAATCAATCCATGCCTAGAATGACATCAAAATCTACAAATCCACTAAAGTCTCTTTACTACCAATAGATACCATACCCCTTTGTAGACATTTTTAGTGACCACAGAGTCACCTACTAGGGTACAAATAGGAAAAAAATCCAAAATAACCTCAGGATCAAAACCAAAATGCACTGCCACAAATTGGGTCACATAAGAGAAAGAAGACCTCAAATCAAGTAAACAATAAACATCCTGATAAAAGAGTTTCAACATACCAGTCACGACATCAGGCTATGCCTCAGACCCCTATCTGGTTATGAGCATGTATAATTAATTTTGGCTTATGTCGATACTAGAAGAAGAAACAAATACCGAAGCAGCACCCTTTGGTACAGGAGCAGATGAAGAGACAACTGAAACCTTAGTCGCTCTCGACACAACCTTACCAAATAAATAACTTCTAAGAATATAGCCTAGCTAACCACATTTGAAACACATGTCCCTCACCTCATTGCAAAAACCCCGATATAATCGATCATAGAACCTATAAAAAGGATATGATGAGGACGATTGAGCCTCACTAGCCTGAGATTAGGCACCCTATGCAATGAAGTTATCCCCACCCTACTGATGCCTATCACCTGACTACTTTGGGTAAGGAGCATTAGCTATGGATAAAGAACTAGAACTCTCCCATTTTTGGACACTTACCACTATCCCGACCACTCTGCTGTTGACCACCTTGCTCAGGGAACCTAAACTTCTTACCCTGCATTTCCTCTATCTCAACCTACTTTATGTTTTCTTCCTCCACCTATTGCCAATGAACAACCAACCTAGAAATATCCATGTCCTTGATAAGCAATGCAGTTTTACTTTCAAGGATAAAATCTCGAGACAGTCTTGAAGTGAACTTTGTCATCCTGGCACTCATATTAGACCCCAATTCCGGAGCATACCTAGACAACTGGTGAAATTTCAAGGCATACTCCTTGACTGACATCTTCCCTTGTTTTAGATTAACAAATTCCTCTGCCTTCACTTCTTTTAACTCTTAAGAAAAGAAGCAGTCCATAAAAGCATTAGAGAAAGTCTCCCACAAATATGACTCATCAACCTCACCCCTTGCTTGATCCCATTCCTTGTATGATTGGTACACCACAGCTTTTAGCTGATAGGAAGAAACATTCATCCCTTCCACATTTGTGGCCTGCATGACGCTGAAGATTTTTTTCATCTCATCAAGAAAACCCTGAGGATCCTCCACCACCTTAACACCAGTGAAAGTTGGTGGATTCAACCTTATGAATTGGACAACCCTTGTGGCCTCAGAAGATGCAATAATAGAAGATGCAATAATAGAAGATGCAGTCAAAAGTGATATAATAGAAATTAGTTATTATTTCCTAGTTGTAGATTTAAAAATATTATGATTTTCAATGGAGTTACAATTTTTTTCAAAAAAAAGGAAAAAATAAAAACATGGGGAAGATAAACCATGCTTAGCCTGAGAAGCTACTAATTGAGCAATCATATAAATTTATTGTTGAAACTTTGCATTCATCACATTATTGTAAGGAGGACTAGAAGGAACCAGTAGAACTCTAGAGAAATCAAGGACTTTACCCCTAGACCGAGTATGATCCCCTAAGTAGAACATGTCCTATAAACATCATCCCAATTGGGATAGAAGGGTTTTAATGAACATCAGATCATCGAGGCATGATCTAGAAAGCAAAAAAACAGAATTAGAGAAGATTCTATGGCTCAAACCCCAATTTAGAAAGTAAAGCACAACAAAGAGAAATATTTACTAAGTGTTTTGTAGTCTATCTCTTATGAGTATGATGCACAACACACCCTTAAAAGAGACTCTACTCGACATGACTTTGTGGACTCCCAATTGACCATGAACCTATTTCTCTAACACCAAATTGACATGACCCAAACCAGGGCCTTATCATAATTGACATCCCAAGTCCAACCAGGATTAAGGACTACCCCATTACCCAACCCAACCTCCAAATACACATACCCTGAGTCGGATGAATTACAAACGTAATATAACATAGCATCTATTACAATTACAGACTTTAGGATAGGTCTATAATCATGACAAACCCAAATACATCCAACAATAAAAAATCCAACTAGTAACCATACCATAGACCAATCCATACATCCCATACAAAATGAGTTCCAATATAAATATACATATAATCCCAAAGCATAAAAGGATGGAACCATCATAAATACAGGCAAATAGTATTATCCTTAATACCACTACCAATACGAAGGCTGACACCACTACTGACATCGCCCATACAACCCATAGTAGTTACACAAAGTCTCTAACTAAAAGTAAAACAATATTTGGTTGGGACATACCCCCAACCATAGCCAAAGATAATGTCTATAAATGACCAAAGTATGTAAAGACATATATGACATGAAATGGAGCCTTTCAGAATATGAAAGCTCTCTGCTCCAGTCCAACAGCTTATCCCGAATCTGATCACTAAGAAGAAGTAGAATGGCTGGTTCCTGCATTACATATGGAGACAACCAAAGATGGGTTAGCTAGTTAACGCTAGTAAGTACTCAGAATAAGGATAAAATAATGCCAACCGTTAAAACCAAGTAAACTAACCATATGTATTCACAACCATACATATATATATAACTATGCTGGGAAAGAGAATCGAGTTTAGTATGACTTTCAAATGATTAACCTGGGTATATGTAGCTTAACCATCCTAGAACCACCCACAGGCTATATAGGTCAAGTGTAACCCCCTGAACGGGACCCGATACATATAGCCGTACGAACTGGAGATACCATAGGAGTAGGGGATTCCCGAGTACCCTTTGCTCTTCATGATGCATATGTACACATGTACTTCGAGAATTCCCATGTACCCTATAAGTATCATATATGGTCGTCATAAAAAATCCTCATGTTGGTAAATATGAGTTTTCATTGTCCATCCATTGGACTCACACCTTCACAGTTAGCTATCAAATCCCGACATTATTGCCCAATTAAAACCATAACCATAAAAGCAAACCACTATTCCATTTATTATTAACCAAGGCTATAAGTAGTAGTAACGTCAAACCGATAATAACTTACAAGCAATGTCCTTAGCCAACCTTTTGTAATAAAGGGATCCCCATGTACCCATAGATTACATTATCGAGTTTACATGGGGGAATCCCATATACCCTACAAGTGTTTCATTATTAAATTTGATTTGGGGATTCCTTGGTACCCAATAAGGCTTTCACTTAGACCAACCATAACCACTAAGACCATACCATATAAACCATTTATACCATTTAGGATTCCATTAGCAAGTTATACCACGCAATAGTTCAATGAAAGTTCAACAATTTAACCAAAAACATTCTCATAGGAATTTTATCAAACATGTTGAGGGCAAAGTATTTGACCCGACCCGATCTCGGGCCTAGTCATAATAGGCATCCCAAGTCCAACTAGGACCGGGGACTACCCCTGTTACCTAACCCAGCAACCTATGTCTAGCCTTAGATGGGCTGAATTTTGAGTGTATAACAAGATAGTATTATTATTCTCATTAAGACTCTGGGATAGGGTCACAATCATAATCGACCCAACCGAGTCCAATCATACCACACCAATCGCCCAACCATGCCAAACCAAAACATACACCAGAAACCAAAGGGAATACATAAATATAATATAAAAAATCAATTCCAAAATGTAGTAGGATGGAACAACCAACAATATCATCCAATAATGTTAGCCAACTGACTTATTCCAATGCCAAGGGAAACATCAATACCAATCCCGCCCATTCCAACCCTCAGAAGTACCACAAAGCCTCTATCCAAAAGAATAAGCAAATTCAGTTAGGACATGTCCCCAACTATGGCAAAAAACCAATATCCAAAATAAAATAAAAATGTCTAAGGAAATCCATAACATGAAATAATGGCTTTCGAAAGGATGGAATCTCACCACTTCAGTTCAAATAATGATAATGAATTCATGTATTAATTAGGAGGAGTAGAATAGCCTATTCCAGCATAGCATGGGTATACAACCACCAATATATGGGGTTAGCGAGAAACCGCTAACATGCATCTATGGATAAGGATAAAATTCTGCCAATTATAAACCAAGTGAAACCATCAATAATGCATACAACCTTACACATATATAAGTGTCGAGAAATAGAACCGGGTTTAGCATTCACTTAAAACCTTTACCTAGGCTATGTAGCTTTGTCGTCCTAACCACCCACAAGCCATATGGGTTCAACTCCCTCTATTGAAAGGGCCCTAGTGCGTGTGGCCGCATGACTAAGGAATATCCCGTAGGATGACTAGTACATCCCCTAATATAAAATATGACACACACACACATTGTCATCAAGATCCCTTATATCGATAAATATAAGTTTTCAATTTTGGTCCTCCCGGGACCACCACCTTTTATGACTTAGATACATACCCTGACATTAATGCCAAATTAAAATCAGTTTCCAAATAATCAAACCATTATCCATTTATTTTCCAAGGCCAATATTAGTGGTATCGTCATACCACCCCTTACTTGCAAGTAATATCCATAGCCAAACCATTTATGTTAAGGGGACATTAGGTGCCCTTCCAATTACCATATTAAATCCACTTGGGAGACTTCCATGTTCTCCACAAGCATAACCATTTAGACTTTAGCCATTTCAAACCATTTAAACCATGCATAAATCCTTTGTTTAGTTTAAAATATGCAAGATTTCCATTAAAAGAAGTCAAAGCAATGAACATATCTTTATAAGCATTTTGGGGGCATAATATAACCAAAACCAATTCCAAAGACCATTAAACCATTATCATGCAATCCAATTGTCCAAAACCACCATTAATTCATAGAAAAGAATAATTAAAACCATAGGAAACTATAACCAAGCATTCAATATCAAAATCCCAAAATAATAGTTGAAAACCATAATCATGAAATTGTAAAACCATGAAATCAATCATATAAACCATGCCTTTAGTTGAAATTACAATGAGGAAAGAGAATCATGACTTACACATAATAATTAATGGAAATAATCACCAAGAGAAGCCCCAAAGCAATCTGTATGATGAAACCCTAGACTTCTTGTCCCAAAAGATCTTGAGAGAATTATGGAGAGTTTTGAAATAGTTTCTAAGTGTTAATGAATTGAATAATAAGCTAAATAACATCCTAAGTGTATTAGAAGTTGTGGGTCCTAATTAGGGTAAGATAGAAATATCCAAAATACCCCTACTTAAGTCCTTTAAAAAACAATCACAGGGATACGACCGACCCATATGAGTTGTACCCTCCTATACGATTGGTATCCACCACTCGTATGCAAGCCTCAACCATTGGATCAAACACTCTCCAGTATACGACTAATCTAGCCAAGTCTTAATGTTACCATATGATCTGTATCCGGCAGAATGAAATACCAGGAGGATCAAATACTACCCATTATACGAGTCCCTAATACGAATTGTACCAAACCCTTATGACTCATACCTCTAAGTTATACACATTACAGTGACAAAAACCATCCCACTAATTATCATTGTTCAGCATACAATCAGATCACATCACTCAAACCTCTGCACACGACTCGTACCCATGAGTTGTATTGTGCATAGAGAACAAATTTCCAGGAAATTTTCTAAGGGTCAAAACCCAGGATGTTTCAGTCTGCCCCACTAGGAACATTTATCCCCGAATGATGGACAAGGTAGGGGTAACCACAAATAGAGTCATTTGCATTATCAAACGTTCCTTTAACATTGTTTGAAATTAAAGAGGCAAGGATGTTAATCTTTACTTTAACAAACTTAGAAAATAAAGATGTGTTCAAGACATATAACTTTCGCACGAATCCCAGGAGTAGAAAACAAATGCAGATACTGGGAATTTATGTCTTTTTCCACTTCCCAAGTAGCTTCTTCCACCTTATGGTTCCTCCATAGAACCTTAACTGAAGCTACATCCTTGGTCCGCCGATGAACTTTCCTATATAATATCTCAATTGGGACCTCTTCATAAGACAGAGAATCCAAAATACCCAATCCTTTCAAAGGAACAACCCTAGAAGGATCACCAAGACACTTCCTCAACATAGGAACATGAAAGCTCGGATGAACCAAACTTAAGTTAGATGGCAACTCTAACTCATAAGCAACATTTTCAACTCTTTGAAAATCACATAAGGACCAATAAATTGAGGACTGAGTTTTCCCTTTTTGCTAAACCGCACCACTCCCTTTATGGAGACACCTTGAGAAATATCCTATCCCCAACCTCAAACTGTAAGTCTCTACGCCTAACATTCGCATAGGACTTTTTGCAACTTCAGGCAACTTTAAGCCTATCCCAAATTACCTTGACCTTCTCCATTGCTTGATAAACCAATTCTGACTATACAATGCCTCAAAAGAAGCCATACCAATACTCGAATGATAGATATTATTGTAAGCAAACTCCACCAATAGTAGATGCTCAACCCAATTGTTACCATAGTCAGTCACATAGTCCTGAAGCATATCTTCTAATGTTTTAATATTCTCTCCATTTGCCCATCTAACTATGAATGAAAAAAAGTACTTAGACTAACCCTAGTCCCCAACCCTTTCTGGAAAGACCACCAAAAATACGACGTAAACTGCGTACCATGATCAGAGATAATTGAAATAGGTACTCCATGCAGCTTCACATTCTCCTGAAGATACAACTACATATATTTCTCATTCAAAAAAATTGTCTGCACTGGGAAAAAATATATAGACTTGGTCATCCTATCCATGGTGACCCAAATTGAATCATACTAATTCTAAGACTGAGGAAGACTGGTAAAAAAGTTCATATTGATCACTTCCCACTTCTATTCGGCAAATCAATTTCTTGATACAACCCTCCTGGCCTCATGTGCTCAACCTTAGCCTGTTGACACACCATGTACTTGGCCATATAATTATTCTCATCCCTCTTCATGACATTCCACCAGTAGATCTCCTTAAGATCATGATACATCTTAGTTGAGTTGGGATGAACAACATAGCGTGACTCATATACCTCATCCAAAACCCTTTACCGCAGCTTATCGACATCAAGAACACATAACCTCTATTGGTACCATAAAGTACCATCACCACTGATCTCAAACACCACTACCTTTTGCCCATAAACATCACTCTTGATTTTCATCAAGATAGGATCTTGCACTTGCATCTATTTAATCTCAACACCAAGAGACGACTGAACCACTTCTTGCATCATCATGCCACCATCCTTAGAGTCCAAGATACGAACTCCAAGATTATCCAATCGATAAATATCCTTCACCAATTCCCACTTGCCTTTCTTTACATGAACCAAACTACCATAGATAACATGATGAGAGCATCATCAACCATATTAGCCTTACCTGGGTGGTAGTGAAGACTCATATCATAATCCTTTATAAGATAAAGCCACCTTCTCTACCTGAGATTAAGCTCTTTCTGAGTAAACACGTACTGAAGACTCTTATGATCAAAAAAGATATCCATGTAAAAACCATACAAATAATGCTGCTATATTTTCAAAGCAAACACAACCACCAATAACTTTAAATCATGAGTAGGATAATTCCTCTCACGTACCTTTAATTTTCTAGAACATAGGCAATCACCATCCCATGCTTCATCAAAACATAATGAAGCCCTACCCGGGATGCATCACAATAAACCACAAACCCATCATTGCCTTTTGGCAAGGTCAGGATTAGATTTGAAGTCAAATAATCCTTCAACTTCTCAAATCTCCCTTCAAAATGATCCGACCAAGAAAACATAACCTTTTTCTGAGTCATCTTAGTCAAAGGAGAAGCTATCAAAGAAAAGTTTTCCACAAACCGCTTATAATACCCGACTAAAACCAAGAAGCTCTAAATATTGGATGGAGTCATGGACCTAGGCCACCTCTTTACCATATAAACCCTCTACGAAACCACCATGATCCCTTCACTAGAAATAATATGACCCAAGAAAGTCACATCGTTAAACCATAACTCACACTTAGAGAACTTGGCATATAACTGTTGTTCCTTTAAGGTCTACAACACCACAAAGAGGTGATTAGCATGATCCACCTCACTCTTTCAATTAACTAGATGTCATCAATAAACACAATAACAAAAAGAACCAAATACTTTCTGAATACCCTATTCATTAAGTCCATAAATGCTGCTAGAGCATTATTCAACCCAAACGACATCACTAAGAACTCAAAATGCCCATACCAAGTATAAAAAGTCATCTTAGGGATATCCACCTCCCTAATCTTAAGGTGATACCCAGACCAAAGATCTATCTTAGAGAAGAACTTGGCATCCTGTAAATCAAACAAGTCATTTATTTGAGGAAGAGGATACTTGTTCTTGACCCTTACCTTGTTCAATTGCCTATAGTCAATGCACATCCAAGGGAACCATCCTTCTTGTGCACAAAAAACACCGATGCACACCACAGAGAAACACTAGAAAGAATAAACTCCTGATATAGAAGATCTTTAGGATGGTTCTTGAGTTTCATCAACTCAGCTGGAGCTATTTTATATGGAGGAAAAAAAATTGGATGAGTGTCCAGAAGAAAATAAATACCAATCTCTATTTCCTTATCTGATGGAACACCAGAAAGATCATCTAGAACAACCTCTGGAAATTCATTAACCACATAGACTGAAGACACAAAAGAACCTTTCAAGTTAAAATCTTTATCCCAGACCAAGTGATAAAAACAACCTTTAGAGATTAACCTCCGAGCTCTAAAATAAAAATAAATCTCCCCCGGGATCTAAGGAACTACCTTCCCATTCTATAATCGGTTCATTGAGAAACTTAAAGATAAACCTATAGGTTAGATAATCCACAGGTGCATAACTACAATGCAACCAATCCATACGAATTTAATCAAAATCTACCATATCCAACTCAAATAGATCCACTAAGGTCTGTTTGCCACAAGCATTTACCACACCCTCTATAGACTCTCTTATCAATAACTAAGTTACCTACTGAGGTAGAAACAAAAAAAGGATCCGAGATAACTTCTGGATTGAAACAAAAAAAACACAGCCACGTATGGAGTAACATAAAAAGGAGTGGACCCCAAATCAAGCAAATAATATACGTCACAAGAGAAAAGCTATAACATATCAGTAACGACATCAAGTGATACCTCAGATTCCTATCGGGATGCCAAAGCATACAACCTATTTTGACCGACACTACAACTAGGAGTAGTAACAGAAGTAGATACCACCCCCAGGTGTCGGAGTAGAAGATGAAGCCACAGGAATTTTATTTTCCCCCATAGCACCCTTATTGACTGGATAATCCCTTAGCCAATGGCCTACCTGGCCACACTTGAAGCACTGGTTTGTTCCTTTCTTTAAATAATCTCGATGAAAACAACCACAGAATTGACAATTGGGACATGAAAAAACTGATATACCTCTGCTCACCTAAGATATGGTAACCTTTGTATGAGAATTATCACCACCTTGATGATGTCTGTCTCCCAACTGATAAGGAGCCCTAGCAAAAAAGGATCCCAAACTTCTCTACTTTGTTTTTCTACCACTTGCCACCATCCCTTCCACCCTGAGATTGAGTACCCCCTGATCAAAAAACCTGTTTCTCTTTACTCTCCTATCTTAAAACTCTACCTTCTTTCTCTTCTCATTCTCAACCTGTTGTATATGAACAGTCAACTATGAGATATCCATATCTTTAATTAGCAAGGTAGTCTTGCTCTCCAAAATCAAATCTCTATTTAGCCAAGAAGCAAACTTTTTCATTCTTGACTTCATATCAGCCACTAAATCAAAAACATACCTTGATAGTTGATGGGACTTCAAAGCATATACCTTTACAAACATCCTCCCCTATTGAGGTTCACAAATTCCTCCATTTTTTCTTCCCTCAACTCTTAAGGAAAGAACCAATCTAAGAAGGCATTAGAAAAAAGCTTCCTACAACCCTTTCTCTTCTATATCACCTCTATCCCTATCCCACTCTTCATACCACTAATATGCAATATCCTAGAGATAATAAGCTTAAAACATAACACCCTCCACATTAGTCACCTGTATCACCTGAAAGATCTTTTCCATCTTATCTAAGAAGCCTTGTGGATTCTCCTCTACCTTCACCCTGGTAAAAGTTGGAGGACACATCTTAATAAATTGACCAACCTTTGTGGACTCAACAAATAAAGCAATAGCTACACCTCACTCAGTCTAAGCAACAACCAATTGGCAATGACATAAATAGACTGACAAAATTCTGCGTTCCTTATGTTGCCCTGAAGAACCTGAGGAGAGCTAGATGGAATAGGAGAAACTCTAGCACCATCAGGAATATGACCATGAGATCGAAGTTGTACTCTAGACGTAGAACGTACCCCTTCAGCATTATCCCTATATCGGATAAAAGAATTTCCTTGTGTTTTAAATCTAAGAAGTATGATCTGAAAGTCGACCAAACAAGGATTAGAAGAGATTCTAGGATTGAGAACTCAAGCTTGAACATAGAATACCAAGAAAGTATAACATTCCTAAATGTCTTGCAGCCTCTTTCTTATGAGTGTGGCATGCTTCGCACCCCTAAAAGAGACTCTACTCGACATGGCTTTAAGGACTTCCTAGTTGGCCAAGAACCTAGGCTCTGATACCAACTTGACAAGACCCAACCCTGGCCCTTATCATAATGGGCATCCCAAGTCCAACCAGGACTGGGGACCACCCCTTGTTACCCAAACCAACCACCTATGTCCAACGTTAGATAAGCAAAATCTTAAACATATAACAAGATAACGTTATGATTCTTATTAAGACTCTTGGATAAAGTAATAACCATGATTGACCCAACCGAGTCCAATCGTACTGCACCAACAGCACACCTATACCAAACCAAACCATAGACCATAAACCAAAGGGAATACCAAAATATAATATGAAAAATCAATCTCAAAATGTAGTAGGATGGAACAATAAACAATATCGTCTAATGATGTCCGCCCACAAGCTTATTCCAAAGCTAAGGCCGATGCCAATATTGATCCCACCCAAACCCTCAAAAGTAACACAAAGCTCTATCCAAAAGAATAAGCAAATTCGGTTAGAACATGCCCCCAACCATGGCCAAAACCAATATCCACAATAAATGAAAAATGTGTAAAGAAATATATAACATAAAATAATGCCTTCCAAAATAATGAAAGCTCACCAGTTTAGTTTGAATGCTGATACTGAATCTGTGTGCTAAACAGGAGGAGTAGAATAGTAAATTCTACATAGCATCGGTATACAACAAACAGTAGATGGGGTTAGAGAATCACCACTAGAATGACTCTAAGAATAAGGATAAAATAATACCAATTATAAAGACAAGTGAAATCATCCATCAATATACAACCATACATATATAAAAGTGCCGGGAAAGGGAATCGGGTTTAGCATGCACTTAAAACCTTTACCTGGGCTGTGTAGCATTACCGTCCTAACCACCCACATGCCATATGGGTTCAACATACCTCAATATAAAATGTGACACATGCACATGGACATTAAGACCCCTCATATCAGAAAATATGAGTTTCTAGTTTTGGTCCCCCCGAGACCACCACTTTTCACGATATAGCTGCACACCCCGCTATTAATGCTTAATTAAAATCAATTTTCAAATAACCAAACCATTATCCATTTATTCAATAAGGCTAATATTAGTGATATCATCAGACCACCCCTTATTTACAAGTAATATCCATAACAAACCATTAAGGTTAAGGGGACCTTAGGTGTCGTTCTAATTTCCATATTAAATCTACTTGGGAGACTTCTATGTTCTCCACAAGCATACACATTTAGCCTTTAGCCTTTCCAAACTATTTAAACCATGTATAAATCCTTTGTCCAATTTAAAACATGCAAGAGTTCCATTAAAAGAAGTCAATGCAATGAACATATATTTATTCGTATTTTATCAAAAACCTTGGGGAAATAATATAACCAAAACCAATTCCAAAGACCATTAAACCATTATCATGCAATCCAATTGTCAAAAAACACCATTAATGCATATAAAATCATAATTAAAACCATAGGAAACCATAACCAAGCATTCAATATCAAAACCCCTAAATAATAGTTGAAAACCATAATTATGAAATAGTAAAACTATGAAATCAATTACATAAACTGTCTTTAGTTGAAATTACAATGAGGGAAGAGAATCATGCCTAATATCAAAGAATTTATTGAAATAAATCATCAAGACAATCCCCAAAGCAACCCATAAGACGAATCTCTAGCCCTTTTACCCTAAAATATCTTGAGAGAGTTATAGAGTGTTTTGGAATCGTTTATAAATGTTAATGAATAGAATAATAGGGTAAATTACATCCTAAGTGTATTAGAAGTTATGGGTACTGATTAGGGCAAGTAGGTAAATTCCCAGATACCCCCACTTAAATTTTTTAAAAACCTATCATAGGGATACAATTGACCTATACGAGTCATACCCTCCTATGCGATCAGTATCCACAACTCGTATCCAAGCCTCAATCCTTGGATAAAACACTGTGAGTATACTAATCATCCTACCAAGTCGTAACCTCAACATACAATCTGTCCCATAACCCATATCCCCGGTAGAATGAAATACCAGGAGGATCAAACACTGCCGACTATATGAGTACTTAATATGACTCATACCAAACCCTTACGACTCACACCTCTATGTCATACCCATTCTAGTGACCAAAACCATCCTACAAACTAACACTGGTTAGCATATGATAGTACCACACCACTTATACCCCAGCATACGATTCATACCTATGATTCGTATTAGGTCTAGAGAATAAATTTCTAGGAAATTATCTATGGGTCAAAACCTAGGATGTTTCAATATTTCCAAAGGCAAAACCAAATAATAATTAACCATTCACATATGCCCAATTGTTTAAACCACCATTAAAATTTATAAACCATAAGTAAAGACATAGGAAAACCATAACCAACCCTTATAACCAAAACCCCTAACATATTTTTGAAAACCCAAAACCATATAACATTTATGCCAAGAAAATAATTCATAAAATATAACTTTAGTTAGAACTAACAATGAGGAAGAAGTATCTTACCTTAGATTAAGAAGAAGATGAGAACAAATCACCCCTATGAGCCTTAATTGACCACCTTGAAGGAAGCCTTATCTTTTGCTTAACCCAAGAGCCTTGAGAGATTTTGAGAGAGTTTAGAGTGTTTGATTGATTGCAAGTAGGTTAATCATGGCCCAAAAATATATTTTAAGTTATGGGGTCCCAAGGAGTTATTAGGGGAAATATCTATAATACCCCCAACTTAAACTTTATTAATTTTCTGCAGAAGGGTACAACCACCCCCAGTTATTTGTACCATAGGTTACGAGTGGTACCCATAACTCGTACCCTACGAAGAATCTCAACTGACACACTGACCAACCTATGACTCCTAAGTCCTAATAGTACCCAATCATATGATTGGTACCCATAAACCATACCCTAGGCAAAATAGAATCATCTAGGTTAAGGCATAGGACATCATACAAGTTGTATCATATGACTCACACCCTATAATATAACCCTTTTAGTGAAATCATACCTTGGACAGTAGCCAATCCAACCATATTGATCAATATATGAGTAATAACCCCAAACTGTACCCCAATATACAACTGGTACCCCTAGTCGTATGATGTCCAAAGAGTTCAAAACGCAGAAAAATTTCTAAGGACCAAACCCAGGGTGTTTCAATGAAATCCTTAATCTTTAATCTTATTTACCTCCAAACACCTAAACTTGTATGTTGACCATAAGGGAATCAACCCCCAAACAACCAATATTTCAAAATAAGAATTCAACGTAAGATTATCAAAGCTCACCCGCACTTACAAGATAGTAATAATCATCAAAGTCAACAAAAAATAAAAGAGCAACTCAAATTTATGGCCAAGGGATAATTATTGCAATTATGGGTCTAAAAGTAACCTATTTTTGCAAATAGGGCATATACCTATTGAAACACCCTAGTTTTGACCCTTAGAAAATTTCTTTATTTTATGCTCTTTGGACATCATACGACTTGTGCTTACTTGTCATATGATGTGGAGGTTGTTTAAAGTCCTTGGTCGTAGATACTCAGTATGGTTTTTATTGGTTTTTGTCTAAGGTATGAATGAATATCATATAGTTGTATGTTAAGGTATGAGAAGAATAGTTCCAAACCGTATGATATCCTATGTCTTGCCTAGATGATTCTACCTAGGGTACAGTTTATGGGTACAAATCGTATATTATGGATATGAGTTGGTCCTTAGGGTCATACATTGGACAATGTTGGAGTCCAATATTCTATCTAGGGTACGAGTGGTAGGTACCACTCGTATGTTGTGTGTATGAGTTAGAGGGGAGTTGTGCCCCCTGTGCATATTTTCAGCTTTTAAGTTGAGGACATTTTAGACATTTTCAACACCAAAACCCTTAAGACCCCATATCTTAAAACATATTTTTGCCTCTCATAACACACCTTGAAAGCTAAAATCATTCAAAAAACTCTCTCTAAACTCTCTCTTAAAGATTAAGCTAGGGTTTCCATAAGGTGTTCATCTAGGGGCTCAAGGATCAAGTTCGCTCCATGAATCTCCATGAATAAGACATGTGACTCTTCCCTCATTGTTAGTTCTCAAATATCATATGTTTTAAACATAGATTATGATTCATTAATGGTGGTTTTTAAAACCAATGTTGAGGGTTTTATTGTATATTGAAGAGTACATGTTGTTGAATATTGTTTACTCCTGGTTTACATTGTATTTATACACGTTTTGATGGTTGTTTGCACATGTTGGTGCTTTGATACACAAACTAACTACAGAATCAAAAACTATGATAAAGATACTAATATGATAATACAGATAGAATGGAAAGGTAGTAAGATTGACACAATGAAAGGAATTAAAAGCAAATTAAGGGTGTATCAAACCCCAAAACCCTCAATCAATATACCAAAAAAATCACCTAAATCATACATAGACCTCAAGGTAATCGATTCCCATACAACCCATGTTACTAAACAAAGTATCAACACAAGAGATTCCACGCTTGCCTCACACTCTCACAAGTGTTCATATTTATAATTCATCAATAAACTCTCTACTAAAATGAAAAGAAGTCCTATTTATAGTCTAGGCTAAGTTTTTACATCATATGGGTCCAAAATTAACCCATTTAGGAAAAACAAACACATAGAAGCCCATTAGTAAGATGCTTGAGTATATGGGGCTCATCCTAAGGGTATAGTGGGTCGTTTTGACCTGCTTTAGAGAAAGGAGATTGTGTTGGCAGACCTCCAAAGAGTATGTGGCTTATTTTCTCTTCCAGGGGATTTCTAGCCTCATTTTGTCTTTCATTGTCCTCTCTATCATCTCTTGAGTCTCTTTGATCATCATAATAATATAATAGATTCCTTTTGATAGCTATCAAGAAATGTTCAGGTGTCATTTGAGACATAAGAATCCTCTCTAGCAAATTGGAGGCCAATTATCTTATATCATCCTCCCCTTCTTGAAACGGATTTGACCTTGAATCCAAACTTTGCAACACCAAAGGAAGGACAAAAAACATAATATCCTCATAGCACAAGGGTTTAAGTTAGCATATTCAATCATACTATCATGCCAAGGTTGCACATACTTAAGATATAACCAAGCATCAAAATGATCAACAAAAGGGTGTATAACCCCCCACAAAGTAAGAGCTACTTGGTTAATCAAGAGATTTGGACAAAGAGGTATGCTACAAGAACCATGGTAATCAATCAACTGCTTATGAAATCTAAAATGTATTCCAAGTCTTAATAAGCTCATAACCCCTCTATAGAATTCATCTTTTTAGAAGACCCTTACCTACACAACTTTTGCCTCTTAAATAGTATAAAAATTTCTAAGAAAGAATTTCCATAATAGGGATGAGTTCCAGCACCCTCACCCATGGTTGGCTTGTCTTCTTTCCCAATCACCAAGTGGTATGAAGAATAACCACTACATTTTAAATGATCACCAGGATCCAATAGGTAGAATGGCCATAGATAAGGGTTTAGGAAATACATCTTTTCCCCAAGATTACCACAATTACAATTATTTATGCCCTTTATACTAGCATGATCATCAACAAAGGTAATTATAGGGTTACTCCTATTCAATTGACCAAAATTTTCAATGTCACCATTCACTTGAGGTCCCTTAAACATTTCACAAACATCCTCAAGTGGTGGACTAGGTTTACACAGAAGTTGGTCCATATTATTTCTACAAGACAATGCACTATCATTTATTATATTGGCTTCAACACTAGGTGTACATAAATCAATCCTAATAGAAGAGTCAATTTTGTCATCATTAGGATCAACTACTATATCTACACTTTTAAGTTGTACATTGTCATCATGAATCAAAGAGACATTAGGCTCACCTAAAGATAAGCTATCATTCATACATAGTTGGCTACTAGCCTCATTTACTAGTGTGTAAGAGTTAGCTTGGTTACCTTGAAGTTTATTTGGAACATGTCCACTCAAGGGAGCTTGAAAATTTGGTGGATTGGGAAGGGTACCAATCATGTCATCCAACCTCCTTTAGAGAGAAATTTCCATGGTACTCATCCTACCATCCATATTAGTCGCATTTCTTTCAAGAGATCCTAATCAATTATCCATAGCATTAACATCTTGTTTCACACTCAATATAGCCACCATTATAGCTTCTAAATTTATCTTTCCCGATTCCATAACACCTAACAAAGAAATACTAAACAAAAATAAAGACAACAAACAATTTAAAGTTAAGAAATTAACCTCACAAGCTCTCAAAGTTGACACATTTATTTGTCACTCAATTGGCATCACAAATATTGATAGGTTGTTTGTACTCCAATGGGAATGGTTGGTACCAATTATGGCTTGAGTTCGGAATATATCCTTGTTTGAAATAACTCAAAGAAAAATTTGTTTATGAACTTGTATAAAAGAAATAACAACGAATTCAAAAGACAAAATCTTAAAAAAAGTAGGACGACGAAAAAAAAGGACTCAAGAACTAATCAATCTACTTAGTAGATGAGTTAATAGTTGATGAGTCATTTAAGAATCAAAGAAGAGATTTAAGAATCAAGTATTTGAAACTAAGAATAAAACCTTGAGAAAGGGAGTGTTTAATATGTTAAGATGTATTTTTGATATTAAATTGATGTTGGAGGAGTGTTGAAATAGTTTGAGGTGTGTTTGGGGCTTCCTTGCGTTGAATTAGAGTGATCTGCATTGGGGGTGCACTTGGGATGTTACAGCAGTTGGGGAGCAGGTTGGAAGCATATTAGACCCTTGGATACTTCCTTGAGCTGCATTTGGGGTGTGGCCACAGCTTGGGCGCAACTTAAGTACAAGTGGTCTGCCCCTTTGTCCTTGAATGGGCAAAAATACCATCCAAATAGTCCCCCCTTTGTACTTTATTTTGGAATATCCTTAGCATCATCTTATATTTCTTTGTACAAACACCTTTTCACCACTTTTATTCCTTTTATTGAATCAAACACCACCTTTTGATAAGAGTTCAAGATGAAGATTTGAATCTTCCTCAAGAACACTCAAGAACACCAAGACTTTAAAATCCTCTAACTCTTGAACTAATGATTGGAGTGCAATTAAATTTTGACCCTAGTATCTTTTCAACCTTATAAACTTATTCCACACATCATTGTGTACAAATTCACAACCAATTTTTCTAGATTTTTATTTCTCTTTACTTTCTTCAAGTTCAAGCTCTCAACAATGGTATCTCACTCAAATAGACTCCGATTAAGTTCATATTTGAAATCTATACTCCTTAGTGTTAGAGAACACAAATCTAACACTAAAAATACAAGAAAAAACACAAAATAAAAAGTCAAATTTTGACCTAGGGATAAAAATGCAAAAAGTACTTTTTTGGCGATTTTTATTTTTGACACTTTTTTTTTGTGGATTTTCAAGATTAAAAATCCAAGATTGACTTTGTGGGAATGGAATATTGGATATGATTCCAAATGATACATGAACTAACTACGGAATTTAAAACTATAAATAAGATAGCAATACGATGATAAGGTAGTAGGATAGACACAATGAAATGAATTGAAAGCAAATAAAGGGTGTATCAAACCATAAATCCTCAATCAATATACCAAAAAAAGCACCTAAATTGTATGTAGAAATCAAGGGAATTTATTCCCAAGAAAACCATATTTCTAAAAAATGTATCAACACAAGCGATTCCACGCTTGCCTAACACTCTCACAAGAGTTTGTCTTCATAATTCATCAATAAAATCTCTACTAAAATGAAAAGAAGTCCTATTTATAGTGTAGTCTAAGTTATTACATCATATGGATCTAAAATTAACCCATTTAGGAAAGAAAAACACATATAATATCATTAGGCATATGCTTGAGAATGGGCTGGGCGCACCTCCAAAGTGGATGTGGAACATTTCCTCTTCTGAGGGCTTTTTACCCTTATTTTTTCTTTCACTCTAATATCCCTTGAGTCTCCTTGATCATCATAATCAACCAATGAATGCCTTTTGATAGTCATCAATAAGTCTTCAAGTGTTATTTGACCCGTAAGCATCCTCTCTAGCATCTCAAAGGTTATTTAGCTTGTATCATGCTTCGTAATTATGGTTTAACAATTCGGAAATAGTTCTCCTTAAATTTTGATAGTTTTTAATTTGATTTTGTTCTTGGTAATGGTATTCCCTCAAATTGTTTGTGAAAATGCCTAAAAGAATAAACTAGTCATATGTTAAATGGTGTTTTAGACTAAGGCATTACACTAATAAATAAGAACAGTTGGTAAATATTTTTATGAAGGACTTGTTGTCTTTAATGATTTAAATGTTAACCTTGGTGGTTTAACTAACTAAAAGAGTTTGAGTCCATAAACATTTAAATAATTTATTTCTTTGTCAGACAATGGGTTTGAGTCCCTAAACTTTGAATTAAATTAGTGTCTTTATTGGACAACGGATTTAAGTCCAAAAGTTAAATAAATGATTGGTTGATTGATAATGGTAATGGCATGTGGTATTCTTTCAAGTGGTGTTGGTATGGCGATATCAATGAAGTGCCTTTGGTATGCAATTCGCTTAATAATTGTGTATGCGAAATGATAGTCTTAAATTGGGATTTATAGTGGGATTTATAGCTGGGCTGTGAAAGTGGAGTTTGAAGGACTAACACTGAAAATTGTGCTAGTCGGTGTGGGTATCTTTATGATCGGGTGGTTTGAGTCCCTTGAATGGAATATATGAATGAGAGGTTTAAGTCCCCCATGATATATGTATTGGTGCTTAAGTCACCTTGACTATTCCGGGTGGTTTGAGTCTCCCATATAGGCATATATAGTTATAGTATTGTCTGGTTTGTGTGGTTATATGTACTGGGGTCCTTCCAGCTAGAGGATAGCTGGGACCATATAGCCTATGAGTGCTTTGTTCTATGAAGATTATGCTACATAGTCTAGGTTAATATTTTCAAAGTTCGTGCTAATATTGTTCCTTACCCCGACATGGTATATATATATATGCATTGCATGGGTCATGTGCATTGGTTAATTGGTTTTGAACTATTGGTATTATATTATCCTTATCCTTGAGTTACATAATTGCACTCCAACCACTAACCATCATCCACATTGTATTTCCTGCGATGCAAGTGTTGGTCATATTATCATACCTCTTACTCAGTGACTTAGATTCGAGGAAAGCTTGTGTTGACCTGAAATAGTGAGTTTCCATACTTTGAAAGGCTTTATTTCTTACTTGGAGTTCTTTGTATTTATTACTTTAGCTTGGATATTAGTTTTGGATATGGTTCGGGACATGTCTCAATTGTATATTCTTGTTTTATTTTAGAGGCTTTGTAAAGACAAACTGTGGACTTGGGTATGTTAAGGAATGGATATGGATTTGGTTGTATTATGGTTATTAGTTTGGTAATTGTTGGTTTGACTTTTTTGGATTGGTTTGTTCATAGACTTATCTCGAAGTCATTATATTTTGAATTAGTCTATCATTGTTATAAGTCAAAAGTTATTCGACTTAGGATGTATGTGTTTTGGTCGGATTGGATAGCAGGGGTGTTCTCTGGTTTTTGTTGGACTTGAGATGCCCATTATGACACAAACCTGGTTTAGGTCATGTCAAGTTGGTATCGAAGATAGGTTCATGGCTGGTTGGGTATTCATAAAGTCGTGTCTAGTAGAGTCTCTTTTATGGGTGTGTAACATGCCATACTAATAGAGAGAGGCTATGAGATATTAGGGAATATTTCACTTTATTATTGCCTTACTTCGACCTATATAGTCCGAGGTCTTGAATCCTTCTAATTTATGTTTGCTCATCTTTTAGATCATGACCCTAAGAAGATATAATTTTTATGCAAACTCTTCTGTCCCAACTAAGCACAATATAGATGGAGCTCATCTAACTTTTAGAGTCAATACCCGGACAAGGGTAACTGCATCTGACTATCCTTATGGGGTTCCACCTATCCCTACTAATCCTACTCCTAACAGCGATACTCATACTCAATCACCTCAAGGGATTCCATTAATACTGAGTTATGTCACTCCATTACCCTGTTGACTCAGTTGGTAGCTTCTCAGTCTGTGAGTGGTGTTTCATTACTCCATCATCCAAGGATACAGGCAGTTTATAAGGTTGAATCTTTCTATGTTTATTGGTACAAAGGTTGAGGAGGATCCTCAAAGTTTTATTGATAAGATGGAGAAGATTTTCTGAGTTATGCATGTCTCAGAGGTTGAAGGTGTTGAGTTTCCTACCTACAAATTAAAAGATATGGTGCACCAGTTGTATAAAAAGTGGGAATAGTCGAGGGGAGAGGATGTTGGGTTTTCCTTATGGGAGGATTTCTCTAGTGCATTTATGGATGTCTTCTTTCCTTAGGAGTTGAGCGAGCCAAAAGCAAAAGAGTTTGTAAATTTAAGGCAAGGTAGGATATCTGTCAAGTAGTATACCTTGAAATTTCATCATTTGTCTAGGTACACTCCTGATTTGTTTATAGCATAAGGTCTAGAATGTGTAAGTTCACTTTAGAATTGTTTTGTGAGTTGATCATTGAGAGTAAGGCTTCCTTGTTTATCAAAGACATGGATATCTCTAGGTTGCTTGTGCATATATAGTAGGTGGAGGAGGAGAAGAGAAAGCATGATGAGTGTAGTGTGAGGCAGGGAAAGAAATTTAGGCCTTTAGAGATAAGTGGTAGTAATGGTGGTAAGTTGTCAAAGAAGAAGTTGGAAAGTTCTGGTTCTTTCTCCATGGCTAGTTATCCTTACCCAAAGCCATCGGGTGATCATCGGTCTCAGCATAATGGTGGGTTTCATCCATAGAGTGCCCAATATTAGGCTAGTAGGGCTCAGTCAGCTCCATTCCACCCTCCCTGTAGATTTTGTGGGTGATTGAATCGTTGATTCTGTGAGGAAGAGAATAACAAATATTTTTATTATGGCCAGATTGGACATATGTAGCATGACTGTTGTGCTAGAATGGCTTCTATGGCTAACAAGGTTCCTATTGGCTCTTCATCTACTCCTGCACCAAAGGGTGCTACTTCTACATCTGTTTTACCTTCTAAGACTAGCACTAGATGAAATCGGTAATATGCTCTGGAGTCTAACCAGGATTCTAAGGCACCCTCTATTTTATTAATGGTATGTTGAAAATATTCTCCCATGATATATATTGTTTACTCGATCCAAGGTCTAGTCTTTCTTATGCAACCCCATTTATGGCTGTGTATTTTAGTTTTGGTCCTGATTTTAATTTTTATCCTTTTTGGTATCTACCCCAGTTGGTGACTCTGTGATTGCTAAAAGAGACTATAAAGATTGTCTGATATCTATAGTGGTAGAGAAACTCTTTTGGATTTGATAGAGTTAGACATGGTTGACTTTGATGTCATATTAGGGATGGATTGGTTGCATTTATGCTATACTTCTATAGATTTTCAGACTTGTAAGGTCATGTTTAAATTCCCTAATGAGCCAGTCATTATATGGGAAAGGGGTTCTTTAGTGCCTAAACTGAGATTCATCTCGTATCTTACAACCCTAAAGTTGATTTCCAAAGGGTGTTTGCAATATTTGGTCTTAGTTAAAGATTCTAACTCGGATGGTCCTTCTCTAGAATTTGTTCCTGTGGTTAATGAGTTTTATGAGGTTTTCCCTAATGATATTCCTAGTATTCCCCCGATAGGGAAATTAATTTCGAGATTGATCTTGTTTGGGACACTCATCCTATCTCTATCCCTTCTAATAGAATAGATTTGGCAGAGTTGAAAGAGCTTAAGGTGCAATTGAAGGATCTCTTGGATAAGGGTTTTATCTATCCTAGTGTGTCTCCTTGGGGTGATTTGGTGTTGTTCGTGCATAATAAGAATGGTTACCTTCGTATGTATATTGATTATCGTCAGTTGAATAAAGTGACTGTAAAGAATAAAAATTCTCTTCCTAGGATTGATGACTTGTTTGATTAGCTTCAACGTGAGAAGTATTTCTCTAAGATTGATCTTAGGATAGGTTATCATAAACTTAATATTAGGGAAGTGGATATACCTAAGACTACATTCAGGACACGTTATGGTCATTATGGGTTCCTAGTTATGTCTTTTGAGTTGACCAATGCTTTGGAGGCATTTATAGATTTAATAAATATGGTCCTCCATCAATTTTTGGACTTGTTTGTCAAGTCTTCATAAATGATATTTTGATATACTCAAAGATTAAGGAAGATCATGTTGATCACCTCTGTGTTGTGTTTAGAACTTAAAGGATCAACATTTGTATGCCAAGTTCTATAAGTGTGAGTTTTGGTTGAAGGTTGTCAATTTTCTTGGTCATGTTATCTCTAGTGAAGGAAGATCTACAAAAGGTTTCAATGACTAAAAAATGGCCTAGACTTGGGATTCCAAATGATATTCAGAGCTTCTTGGGTTTAGCCGGCTACTATAGGAGATTTTGTGGAGAGTTTTTTTTACTATAGATGCCCCATTGACTAGATTTGCCAAGAAGAAGGTGAGTTCTGATAGTTGAATGAGTATGAGGATAGTTTTGAGAAGTTAAAGGATATGTTGACTTCGGCTCTAATCTTGACTCTACCTGAGGGTATTGAGGGTTTTGTGGTATATTTTGGTGCTTCTTCTATATGGCTTGGTTGTGTGTTAATGCAGCATGGTAGGGTAGTGGCCTATACTTCTAGGCAGTTGAAAGTTCATTAGAAGAACTACCCTACTCCTAATTTGGAGTTATTGTCTATGGTATTTTCCTTGAAAATTTTGTGTCACTATCTCTATGGTTTTTCTAATCTTAAGAGCCTCCAATATGTGTTTACTCAAAAAGAGTTGAATCTCAGGAAAATAAGATAGCTTGAATTGCAGAAGGACTATGATATGAGTCTCTATTACCATCCAGGTAAAGCTAATGTAGTAGTTGATGCTCTTAGCATATTATCCATGTGGAGTCTAGCTCATGTGGATGAGGATAAGCAAGAGTTGGTGAAGGACATTTACCATTTGGCTAGCCTTGGAGTTTGTCTCACGGACTTTGAGAATAATAGTGTGTTCACGCATCAGGTAACACAGTTGTCTCTTGTTGTTGAGATAAACAAAAAACAAATGTTGGATTCTAATTTGATGAAGATTAAGGAAAATGTGGGTCAGCAAAGGGTTATTGACTTTGCAATTGGTGGTGATGGTATCTTAAGGTACCAAGGTAGATTATGTATTATTGACGTTGATGGATTGAGGGAAAGGATTTTTGCCAAATCTTATGGATCTCGTTATGCTATTTATCCTAGTTCTATGAAGATGTATCATTATCTTAAGGTGTTCTATTAGTGAAATACTATAAAGAGAGATGTGGCTAACCATATGGCTAAGTGCATGACGTATCAACAAGTGAAAGTTAAGAACATGAGACCTAGAGGTTCGTACTAAGTGATTGAGTTACCCAAATAAAAGTGAGGCAATTAATATGGATTTTGTTACCGATCTTCTTTGGTCTCAGAATTAGTGTGATTTGATTTGGGTTATTGTGTATAGAATGACTAAGTCTGCTCATTTTTTTCCTGTGAGGACTAGTTATTTGGCTGAGAATTATGCTAAGTTGTATCTTGCGGAGATTCTAAAGTTGCATGGTGCCCCTATTTCTATCATTTTGGATCATGATACTCCGTTCTTATCTAAATTTTGGTGGTCATTTTAGAAAGGTTTGGGAACTAAGGTGTACCTTAGTACTGCTTTTCACCCGCAGTAGGATGGATAAGCAAAGAGGACCATTCAGACATTGTAAGATATGCTTCGTGCTTGTGTGATTGACTATAGTGGTAGTAGGATAGACCATTTGTCTATAATAGAGTTTTCTTCTATTAATAGTTATCATTCTAGCATTAGTATGGATCCTTTTGAGGTGTTGTATGGCAGGAGATATCAGTCTCCAATTGGGTGGTATGTGGTAGGTGAGGGTAACTTATTTGGCCCTGATTTGGTTCACCAAGCCTTGGAAAAAGTTAAGGTAATTCGTGATAGGATGAAAGCCGTTCAAAGTTGCCAAAAGTTCTATTTGGATATGATTCGTAGGGAGTTAAATTTTAAGGTTAGAGATTGGGGGTTCTTAATGGTGTCTCCCATGAAGGGAGTGATGTATTTTGGTAAGAAGGGGAAGCTCAGACCTAGTATGTTGGTCCTTATTTAGTTTTGAAGAGGGTTGGTAATGTTGCCTATGAATTGGAGTTGCCTCCTAGTTTGAGCTCCATTCATCCGATTTTACATGTCTTTATGTTGAGAAAGTGTGTAGGTGACCCTTCATCAGTGATCCTTTGGAAGGATTGGATATCTCAAATTCCTTATCTTATGAGGTAGTCCCAATTGAGAACTTGGATCATCAAGTCTGTCAGTTGTGGACAAAGATGTTACTTTGGTAAAGGTTCTTTGGAGGATCCATAAGGTTGAAGAAGTTACTTAGGAGGCATAAGATGACATAAAGTACAAGTATCCATATTTGTTCCTCGTTATGGAAATTCATGCTTGAGATATGTGTTGATCTTAATATATTTATTTTATGTATTTGCTTTCTAACTAGGCTAAAGGGAAGTTTAATGAGTAATAATGTGTTAACTTGTGCTTGTGCTTGCCTTAACCATCATTCGAGGATGAATGATCCTAGTGCTGGAAAATTGAAACACCCAAGTTTTGACCCTTAGAAAATTTCTTGATTTTAATCTCTCTGGACATCATACGACTTGTGATTACTTGTTGTATGATGTGGATACTGTTTGAAGTCCTTGGTTGTATAATACTCAGTATGGTTTTGGTTGGTTTCTATCCAAGGTATGAATGGACGTCATACTAGTCGTATATTAGGGTACAAAAAGTATAGTGCCAAACCGTATGATGTCCTATGTCTAGCCTAGATGATTCTACCTAGGGTACAATTTATGGGTACCAAGTGTATGTTATGGATATGATTTGGTCCTTGGGGTCGTATGTTGCAAAGTGTTGGAGTCTAATATTCTTTCTAGGGTACAAGTGGTGGGTACCACTCGTATGTTATGTTTACAAGTTAGGTGGGAATCGTACCCTCCTGCACACATTTTTAGCTTTTAGGATGAGGACATTTTAGACATTTCCCACCCTAAATACCTTAAGACCCCTTGTCTTAAAACACATTATATCCTCTCATAACACACTTTGAAAGATCTAATCACTCCAAAAAACTCTCTTTTGAAAATTAGGGTAGGATTTCTACAAGGTGTTCATCTAGAGGCTCAAGTGTCAAGTTCTTTTCGTGAATCTCCGTTAATAAGGCATGTGCCTCTTCCGTCATTGTTAGTTCTCAAATATCATATGTTTTAAACATTGATTATGATTCATTAATTATGGTTTTGAAAACCAATGTTGAGGGTGTTGTTGGATATTGTTGAGTATTGTTTACTCTTGGTTTAAATTTTATTTATACATGTTTTGATGGTGGTTTGCACATGTTTGTGCTTGGTAATTCTGGTTTAACAATTTGGTAAGGGTTCAACCTAAATTTGATGGTTTTTACTTTGGTTTTGGTCTTGGTAATGGTATGCCCTTAAAGTGTTTGTGAAAATGCCTGAGAGAATAAACTAATCACATGTTAAATTGTGTTTTGGACTAAGGCATTGCCCTAATGAATATGAACGGTTGGTAAATGGTTTTGTGAAGGCCTTGTTGGCTATGTAATGATTTAAATGGTAACTTTGGTGGTTTAATTGGCTAAAAGGGTTTGAGTTCCTAAACCTTAAATAGATTTATGTCTTTGTTAGACAATAGGTTCGAGCCCCTAAACTTTGAATTGAATTAGTGTCTTTATTAGACAATGGGTTCGAGTCCCAAAGTCAAATAAATTATTGATTGATTGATAATGGTAATGGCATGTGGTATGATTCCAAGTGGTGTTGGTATGACGATTCCAACGAAATGCCTTTTGTAAGTAATTGAATTAATGATTGTATATGTGAAATGATGGTTTTAAATTCAGCTTTAAATTAGTATGTGTAGCTTGTCCATGAAAGTAGAGTCCAAAGGACTAATACTGGAAACCGTGCTAGCATTCGAGTCCCCCAAAATAACATATGAGTGGGAGGTTTGAGTCCCCCATGATACATGTATTGGTGTTTAAGTCTCATTGCTTATGATAGGAGGTTCGAGTCCCCAATATAGGCATACACGATTATGGATATTCTCTAGTTCATGTGCTACACGCACAATGGCCATTATAGCTAGGGGAGAGCTAGGCCCATATAGCCCGTGGGTTCCTTTTTCTATGATGGTTATGCTACACAACCCAAGTTAATGTTTTCAAAATTTATACTAATCTTGTTACTACCCCAACATGGTATATATATATTGCATGGGTCATGTTCATTGCTTGGTTGGTTTTGAACTGTTGGTATTATGTTATTCTTATCCTTGAGTTGTATGCTAGTGCTCCAACCGCTAACCATCTTTGATGCTGTATCCCCACAAGATATAGGTGTTGGTCATACTATCACACCTCCAGTTTAGTGACTTAGATTCGGGGACAACTTATGTTGACTTGAAGTGGTGAGCTTCCATACTTCGGAAGGCACCATTTCTTGCTTTGACTTTCTTTGTCTTTATTGGTTTTGACTTGGATATTGGTTTTGGCTATTGTTGGGGGCATGTCTCGACCGGACATTCTTGTTTTGTTTAAGATGCTTTGTATGGACATATTGTGGACTTTCATTTTTTATGGAATGGATATGGATTTGGTTATGTTATATTTTTAAAAAAATTTTAATGACCCATGGTGGGTCAGGGGTTGAGCAACACCCCCAAGCTTTTTATTTCATCAAAAAGCATAAGTATACGGAGGGGGACTAGGAAAAAACCTCCAAAAAGATGCAAAGCATAAAATAGAGGCAGAGTTAAGATACCTAGCATGTGCCCTAGTAGCTTAACTCCATGATATAAGATAAACCTAGAGTCTAGGTATAATATCCTATGATAATACTCAATCAAAAAGAACTATTCTAAAAAACTATATTTCAAACATACATAGCCTATGAGAAGAGATAAAATATGTAAGCTCAGAGTTAGGATGACAACACCACCTCAAAGATGTAGAGTCTGCACACCATATCATCTACCTCTACTGCTTTGAGACCTTGTGAGAGGTCTCTTTGATGTGGAACTAGTAGCCGCTTTGCAATAGGGACCCTTTTGTTGAAAACTTCTTGGTGACAATCCATGTTTGTCTTCAACCTCTTGCCTTACCTTATGCTCATCTGTGCTACCTGTAGGACCAAATGCTTTGAGATATTATTGACATACCTCTTCATCATTTTTATCATCTTTTATCGATAGGTTTTCATAATCTTCTTCATCCTCTGAATGCATCACCTGATAGTCATCTTATTCTATTTGAGAAGCCGCCTTGTTCTTAGTACAAACATCCTTGGAACTAGCTGGCTTATTAATATGCTTTGGCAAAGCAGGAAAATGTTTATTAGTGTATTCTGCAACCAAACCAAATTTTTTTTTCCCTTTAAACTGTTTTTCTTTTTTCCAAGACCTGTACTTCTTTTTTGCCTCCTCCTTTTGGTGTTGATCTTGCTTTCAGTGAATTTCTTCCTTATTCTTTTTATTCAAGTTAGACCCCACAATCAAAAAAGAAGAAGACAATTTTTTGTTCCATTCCTAAAGCAAATTCTCAAATTCAGTAACCTTCCCAGAATGGTTTACTGGTAACAATATATTCCTCTTCTTTTCCTCATTATTCTTTTAAACACCAGGAGATGTCACACCACCTATAACAACATTATCAGGATCATGACATTTGACCCTTTCATTAGTTTCCAGTAAATCCACAAAACACCCCTTTCCCTCTTCTAATCCATCATCAGATTCACCATCAATAGAAACATGGGATACGAGGGGATTGGGAAAATATTTCAGCAAATCATTCCCACTATTCAAACCATCAGAACCAGCTGGGATAGGGGAATTGGGAGTACACAAGTCAATACTAGGGATGTCCTGCGGATCAAGCATATCAAATTGATATTTTTTGACATTTGGACACACTTGTGGATCTTTTTATTTATACATTTTTTGTTGGTGTTGTTGTTGTGTATGTTGCTGTTGGTTGGTCTTTTTACCTTTTATTTTCTGCTTATACCACTGATCCTGACCTTATTTTTCATGCATTGGAAGTTCATCAGTGACTTTGTGACTACTGGCCATTGTTGTGTCTTGTTGAGTTAAGTTTTTGTCCTCCTTTTGAAGCTGATTATTGATGTTTTCACTGCTTTTTGGTTGCTGGTTTTTACCATTTACAACAGTTTGTTTTTGTTGTTTAGTTTTCTGGAACTCATCATCCCATCTTTTGATTGTGCAGGTCATGTTGTTGTGCCCCTGATGCTTGCAATAAGTACAAAATTTTGGGACCCCTTCATATTGTACTTGCTGTCACATGCCTTTACCATTCTCAGCCTTATTAAAACCTAACTACACATGGTGTGGTCTCGTTTTAGTAAGGTCAATTTGGATCTTAACCTTGGCCATACTCCCTCTTGTCTTTTTGTAGGTAGATAAATCCAAGAATAAATCTTTACCTATTGGAGACAATAAGTGAGATACAAATTCCATACAATAGCAATACCTAGGCAGTTCAAGTAAAATATCCCAAACTGGCACCAAGGGAGTTTCTTCATCTGGTTTAAAGGTTGGTGTCTAGATTAGGAATCTCATAAGCTGACCCCTTTTGTACATTTTCCCTTTAGTATCCAAATCGTGGTGTGATCATACTCATTATCAAGGTCAATGTACAAATGCCTTGAGTTAAAATGAGTAATCTTTACACTACCCTTAAGCTCCGTTTGGAACAAAAACTCTTTTCTTATTACCTCCATTTTTTGCATGGTGTTTATGAATTTACCAATGAGTGTAAATTTACACCATTCAGCTAACCTCCCTAAAAAAATCAGTCTTTTTAAACATCATAGCTGGAAATCCTTGTTTGGGGTAATTTTGGGAGGGGTAATATCAATAGGAAAAATTTTAAAGCTTCTTAAGCTCTAAGTTTAGTAATAAGTGAATGAGAGACTGTTGGGATTGGTAGAGCAGGGAGTTTAGAAGTTTTAGGCCAAACAGAGGGTGGGTTGGGTGTATCTTTGGTTGCTTTAGGATTTTTTTTTTTGCTTCAGCTAAATTATTTGAAGGATAATTGGGAATGGAAACATGATTTTCCTGGGATTCAAAATTATAGGAAACTTTCAATGATTTGGAGCTTGGAATGTACGATTTTTGTTTGGATGAATTTTGGTCACATAACTAATTTGGTTGGTTATTTTTGGAGCTTGTAGCAGGTTTTTGGACTGGTTTGGGTTTGGAGTATCATCAATAACATCAACAACGTCATTCATAGCTTCAACACCAAGAACACCACCATTACCACCAACATCACACCTTGAATTACCTCTTTAGAAGATTGTACAGCATCATTAAGAGGTTTAGAAGTAGAAAACTTACAATTACGATACCTAGCTAACTGCACTGTAATACCATCAACCTTCGCACCATTTAATTCATTGGAATTTAAATTGGTTGAATTTTGGTGAGAATCAGATATAGCATTTAGAGGGGATACATTCCTTGAGACATTTTGAACAAAATCCACCAACCAATTTTGGGTTTCAGCTGCCGGAGCTCCGCCGTCGGAAAATTGGGGTTTTAAAACCCTAGTTTCAAAATTGGACACATTCTGGGATGAATCTGATGGGGGTTTTGAGAGATTTGTTTTGATGACCTTATTTCTAGTCTATTTTCGTTGGAAATTTTCTAATTTGGAGCTCTAGCACAGCGGCGCCGCCATTATTGGAATTCACCACTGGTGGTGCATATTTCGAACTGAAATTTGAGGCATTTAGCTTAGTCATTTTTGGGGTTTCTTCATGGTTTTTACTTGCCTTGGTGAGACACTTTTGATGGTGTTGTTCTTTCCTAGTTTCACGATGATATGCGATGGCGCCACCACTATCAGAATTCGCCTTAGGCGGTGCTTCATTTAGGCACTAATTAGGGTCGATTAGAGCAGTATAAATTAGGGATTTTTGTTGGGATATGCTTGTGGTGGGGTGGTACATCTCCTAGCATATATTAGAGCAGTATAAATTGGGGATTTTTGTTGGGTTATGCTTGTGGTGGGGTGGGACATCTCCTAGCATATGTCCACCTCCATCAATCTCATCAGAGATCCGGCACCGACGACTGAGAGATGAAAATTCTCGATTTGACCCTCAATTTGATCCAGATTTTTTTGAGATGAAGGATCCTTGGATTGTAAGAAACAAAAACCAGTTTTTTCACTTCCAATCCCACTCAAACTTGGTTGAATCAACACAATCTTCTCCTTCAAACTTTTAGTATTTTGAGTATCATATGGACTCGCAATCGGGTCCCTCTCAATTAATCCAGATTCTTTTTCGTCCAAAAATGTTTTCATATCATCATATTTCTCCTTACTCATGGGTCCAAATACTGCATTAAGAATTTTCAATTTTTTAGCAATAGGAACTTTTTTGGGTGGATCCTTTTGCTTCGGGTTCACACTTCTTGTGAGCAAACTTTTGGACTGGTCTGGTGGCCGAAGAACCTCTATCGGCAAAGGTGAAGCTATTTTGGTGAAAAATATGAAGAAAATTCTGGAGAGAAGGGAGAGAATTTTCCTAGAGAGAGAGAGAGGGTTTATGTTATTATTATTAGTTTGGTATTGGATGGTTTGACTTGTTTGGGTTGGTTTGGTCATGGTCATGGACTTATCCCAAAGTCATTATATTTTGAATTACTCTATCATTGTTATAAGTCGGAATTCATCAGAGTAAGGATATATATAGGTTGGCTGGATTGGATATTGGGGGTGGCCTCCGGTCCTTGTTAGATTTTAGATTCCCATTATAACAACGCCTTGGTTTAGGTCGTGTCACCCATGTAGCCCAAGCACTTGCTTATGTTGGTGACAATGCATGTGACACTTGTTGGCCAAAATAGGGCATTTTCGGCTGTATCTCAACACTTACGCATGCATGTGACCTTAGAAGATGATTTCAGTTCTCTTTTGGGCTCTTCGTTGCTTTCTTTTGGCATTGCCAAGGCCCCTTGACCCTTCTTGAAGATAATCATCATCTTTTGGAACCCTTTTTAAAGCATTAAGGGATCTTAAAACACCTCTTGTTTCTTGGTCATCTCATCAAAAGGTTTGGAGGCAATTTGGATTGTATTAATCCGAGTTTGATTCCACTATCATTCTTGGTGCTTATGGTTTACTCATGGACATGGTCATATTCAGGTCATTTTGGTATAATACTCAGTACGACTTCGTATCTTCTACGTAAATTTGCAAAATGTGGCCATCTAATTCTCCCAAACCTCAATTCCTACATATTTATTTTCTTAGTCTTTCTCCCATGACAGCTTGGTATGACCATTGTTTTATGGTACAATATCGGGATCTACTCGTTTGATCTTCTTCTTATGTGATTCCTACAGACTAATTTCTAGGTAGTCCTTCCTACAATCAAGTTGTACAATCTAGTCTCCAACCTAGATCATGGAGAGCTTCTGTCTGATTATCTGCCGAGATTCTTCCTCTGCTTCTTCCTACAATGCCTCAATATGACTATGGTTAGGATCTACGATCATGGTATGGGTTCATCTAATACATTATTTGTAAAAAAATCCAGCACTCCATTCTTCCAAACCTATTTGGCATCTCATATTTTCAAATATTCATCATTTTAAGCATTGAAAGTATTGTAAGTTAAATTCATATCAATACTCTCAACTTAGAAACTTTACATGTCCTTAGGAAAACAAAACATAATCATACTATCACGACGCTTAACCTAGAGAAAATTAAGATTGTTATGGCAGTCAATGTTTCAGAAAATCAATTTCAGCACATATTTAACCACAAATCAGTTCAATATAGTCAAAACTCAGTAAATGGAGAGTGTATACAAACCATTCACCATATCAAAATGGGATCAAGAAATGGCATTGATCTAAGGTGTATTTATACACGTAACTGTCATATCTATTCACATTTAGCTTAGTTTTGAAGACAACTTGGTCTGCTTAATGAAGAATATGGTGCTATTTGTGTAATTATGCGCTAAATTAAATCTTTAGAGTGTTTAAGGAGCATATGAAAGAACTCAAGAGTCAAAATAATCAAATAGAGTTTAGACGAGAAAACTTGTTAGGCTAGCCTAAATTATGCTTGTTCTAGTGTACTTTGATACACTTTATTGTGTTTTATGGACTAAAGTTTGTTTTGAGTTGTTGTAGGAGAACATTTTAGTAGATTTGGAAGATAAATGAAGCCTACAAACAAGCCACAAAGAGTAGGGAGACAAGGAACAAGTAGATGAGAAGAAGATAACAAAGATTGGATGAGACCTCTCCTTGTGACAACCATGTACCGCACACCCTAGGGAAAGGGTACAATGATTTTTACACGCTATAGGCTTGTTTTGCACCACCTTGAACATGATATAGGCCATCTGGAGAAACCTCCCCCCCCCCCCCAAAAAAAATATCTAAAATTGATTATTTGCTTGGTTTAAGTTGAGGGTAAATGGTCAATGGTTATATCTCATATGGAGAAACTTACGGATGACTTAGAGGACTATATAAAGAGAAGTTATCCAAAATTATAAGGCATCATTGGAACAACACAAGATTGGAGAAAGGAGAAAACATCAAAGTCTATACACTAGGGTTTTTCATTCTTTAACTTACCATTCTTGTAGTTTTACTTTATGAACTCATCTATGGCGATTCTTTATATGGTTATGTAAGACCCCGAATCTGGTACCCGAAATGCTACACGGTGCTCATGACCCCGAAGGACCACAAACTAACCCATGACTAATATCTGTACCTGTATACTGCATAAAATACTGAATAATGCAGAAACATGAATTGAAAGGCTATAAGGTTCACATAATTGAAGTAAAATATAACATCTAAACGGGGCATAAAATACCCAAAACAAAACTGAAAATACTGAAGTATGAAACATAATAGTCTAGAAAGCTTCTAACTGACTGAATTGTCTGAGTAAGGAGTTGATGGGAAATGTCCCCAACTAACTCCAACTACTAAACTAATTAATGAGATAATAGAGAAATAATCATGTACTCGAATGATGAGGACTCACTTCTAACTCTGGCTGCTGAAACTAGAATCTACTGCTGATCTGGAGCTCGTGTCTCTAAACCTATGGTATAAGACACCATAGCGCAAATGTGTCAGTTCTTTGAATGTACTAGTATACATGTGGGGTAGGATGAATGCATGGGTTTCATATGCATGAACAATACTGGCTAACTATTTAATATAAATGTGAGAATACATGCATGCATACATAGTAACTATATCTGAAATCGTGATAACATGAGCACTGAATCTGACTACTGATAACATGACATACTGATAACTAATATAACTGATAACATGAGGGACTGTATCGGACAGTCCTGAATTTGGGGAACTATCTGAGTTTTGTTTTGTATCTGAGTTGACTGTACCTGACAGTCCTAAATTTTGAAGAACTATCTGATTTCTTTTACTAAGACTGAAACTGAGACTGTGGGAGCTATTCATCTAACCGACATGCCTAAAATGATGCATTATAGCTGAATTGGGGACCAATATATGCCCTGATTGGAAGGATGTCAATACCGCGCCACTGGTAAGGACAATATGTGAGTGACCCTAATATAATAGATAACTCTAATGAGAATGGTGGGAACCCTCATATAGCAGGTTAAGCCACCTTATCTACCCTTATATAGTAGGATATGATGTCTCAACCTATGCTGTCTAGATAGTTTTGGAATGCAAGGATTGCTTCTAAGAATCACACCCTCATATAACAGGTGAGTTCCGACCCTTGGGTTCTCTCAGTGCTAATTTCTACTCCCATCTGAATAGACACTGAACAGTATGCTAATTTCTACTCCCATCTGAATAGACACTGAACATGATTTACTGAACTGAAAATGAACTGAGTTACTGACTTCCATTTACTAATGGAATACTACTAACATCTGACAACTGACTGAGTTCATGAGATCATAGAGATTTCCTGAGTCATAAAATTGTATGAAGTCTAAGTATCATGGCTTGACTGAGAGTATTGTGAAAACATAACATGGCTCTAAGCACACATCTAATGTTTCGGGTACAAGTACCCCAGGACTCGATGGAACGAAACTGACCAAGCATAACTTACTTAAACATATAACTAATATCATAATCCATAATACATTTATAGAAGCATTCCATCAAAACATGTGATAGGCATAACTTGTACATACATGAGGATTCCATGATATCAAACTGGTTGGGCATTGTTCCTTCATCTAGGCATTTAATCAAACATATGGTAGGCATAGCACATGTAGACAACATTATAAAAAAATTAATCATCATGATTCATCTCTAATTTCATCATCCTAGGGTTTATTCATAGGTTCACATGAATATACATTTATACAAATCAATTCCACATAAAATTGATCACCCAACATGGATTTGAATTCAATTGATCTTTCTCAACATACACAAAACAAAACCAACATGAAATTCATAAAGAAATCCATAAACTTAAACTTAGAAAAGAAATTCTTGGATTTCATGGACGAAAGGAGTCCATGAATGAACACTACGCATACCTTAGTTTGTGATTTCATGAAGATTGATGGAGGAAATTCTTGCTTCTAAATATTCTATGAAAATACGTAGGTTTTTCTTGAGAATTTTTTGAGAGAAGAGAGTATATCTTTGGTGAAAAGTGGCTGAATCACGTGTTGAAGTGCTTAAATAGGAGTGGGTAGTTTACCCTTTTAACCCTGGATGTGTTATCTAATTTCAGTAAATTTTTCTTGAACTGGGCCCATGGCATGATACAGTGCTATCGCACCGTGTCACTAGAATTTGACAATTGGGACACTGAGGGATGGCACAACACGGATCCATTGTGTTGCCCCTTCTTTTGCAACCTGGAACTTTGGCACGACACAGAGGAAATCGTGCTAAGATACTGGAAAAGGACAATTCTAAATTTGGGCCCTGGCACGACGCGCCATAATCGTGAACCCATACTGTAATTTTCTAAATTCCATTTCCTCTTGTAGCACAGCGCACCACTGACTAATATGGCACTGTTTTACGATGGAAACTTAAAATAGTCGTAACTTCTGACTCGGTTATTGGATTTTGGTAAATCTTATATTGATGGAAAACTTATTAAATTTCCCACATGAAAAAAAGTGAAAATATTTAAAATTCCTCATAGAATAACCATCATTAAATTTATAAGTTAATACTAGACATTCTTGACAAAAAATTAGCTAGGAAAAAAGTATGGGGTATTATAGGTTATGAGTGGCTAAACACTATCTTTCTATGGTTGAGGATATAAAATGATTTCATAAGTATGGTTTTATAGCTGGTTTATATGTTTATCATGTCAAGTGGTCGTTCTTGATTTCTTCCTTTACGATTATAAGGAGTCATAAACTTTAGGATAAAACTAAGTCTCAAAATAAATTGACCATTGACTGTGGATAATATATTCAATTGTTAGATACTAATTGATAAAGGTGATTTGCTCTTAGATAGAGTTATAAATAAATGCCCCACTTGGTTAATGTAATGGTAAGATATTCATTTGAATTAAAGACTCATATCCCCGCTCAGCGATGTAGTTGTGAGATTAGGTATAAAACTTATAGGATTACCATTCCCAAGTTTCAATCTAAATCCCGTATATCAATAATTACTATAAACACGAACACCGGCTTGAAACCATGGTTATGTATGAATGTGTAGTAGGTTTCAACCTTGGAAGCTCTCTATATATTGTTTACAATCCATATTTCATCTTGTTTTCACTTTCGTTACATATTTTATAATTACAAAACTCAACTCTTCTTTTTCACAACCTATACTCATTTAACTTAAATAGTGTCTATTTCGGAGAACCGATTTGGCTTTATGCCCGATCACTCGATGACGGGGGAAATTCACCTGGTGCTGAGACTGGTGGTGTAGTATAGGGAAAGGAAGAAGGATCTCCACATGATATTTATCGACTTGGAGAAGGCATACAACAAAGTTCCTAGGGAGGTTCTTTGGAGATGCTTGGAGGTGAGTGAGGTCCCGGTGACTTATATCAGATCGATTAAGGACATGTATGAAGGAGCTAAGACCCAGGTGAGGACGGAGAGAGGATATTCTGAGAATTTTCCCGTCCTAACAGGGTTGCATTAGGGATCGACTCTTAGCCTTTTTTTGTTTGCTTTGGTGATGGATGTTTTAACACGGTGTATTCAAGGTGAGGTGCCTTGGTGCATGCTTTTTATGGATGATTTAGTTTTAATTAATGAGACGCGGGGAGGTGTGAATAAATTGGAGGTTTGGAAACAAACACTTGAGTCTAAAGGGTTCAGGTTGAGTAAGAGCAAGACAGAGTATATGGAATGGAAGTTTAATGACTTGAGGTAGGAGGACGAGTTGGTAGTAAGGTTGGACTCTCAGGTGGTGTGTAGAAGGGATAGTTTTAAGTATCTCAATTCCTTAATTTAGGGAAATGGTAAGATTGATGAGGATATCTCCCATCGGATTGGGGTAGGTTGGATGAAGTGGAGGTTAGCCTCGGGAGTGTTGTGTGATAAGAAGGTGCCGCTCAAACTTAAAGGAAAATTTAACAGAGTGGTAGTTCGTCCAGCCATGTTATATGGAGCGGAGTGTTGGCCAGTAAAGAATGGCCATATCTAAAAATTGAAGGTGGTGGAAATACGGATATTACGTTGGATGTGTGGTCTTACTAGGAGTGATAAGATTAGGAATGAAATTATTTTGAAGAAGGTTGGAGTGGCTTTGGTGGAGGACAAGATGCGGGAAGTTTGGTTGAGATTGTTTGGGCATATGAGTAGGAAGGGCACAGATGCCCCAGTTCATAGGTGTGAGAGACTGGCTTTCGATGTTTTTAGGTAGGGTAGGGGTAGGCTGAAGAAATATTGGAGGGAAGTGATTAGATGGGACATGGACAGTTACATATTACGGAGGACATGACCCTAGATAAGAAGGTGTGGAGGATGCGGATAAAAGTAGAAGGTTAGTACCTGCGGGTTGGCCGTAGTGGGAAGATAAGAGAGCTTTGGGGTAGGGGTAGTGTGGGTGAGGGTGCCTTTGGTTTGTTAGTATAGGCTTCTACTGTGTAGGTGCCTTAGTTTTATTGTTCTATTGTGTTTCATGCTTTATTATGAATTTACTTATTATTCTTTGTCCTGAGCCGGGGGTCTATCGAAAACAACCTTGCTACCTCTCATGAGGTAGTGGTATGGACTGCATATATTTTACCTTCCCCAGACCCCACTGTGTGGGAATACACTGGGTTTGTTGTTGTTGTTATTGCTGGATCATCTGCAGAATACCAAGTCCCTCTGGGATCTATATTATGTTTGAAAGAGCGGCTTTATTACTTCCACGACCACATACACTTACATGTGCAATTTGACAAAATAGGCAAAACATTATCAATAAGCAACCCAACACTTAACCTATGACACTACCCAAAAAGACAACAACCACAATACAACCTCTATGCACTTAAAACCTAGAAATCTCTATCCCTTAGAATTTGTAATAATTTTCAACACAGGGATGAAAAAGATCTCTCACTCACACAAAGAAGTAGGTTGTATTGATTTGATACCATAGGCAAGCCTTTATTTTGAATGCCTCAGTTTTCAGACAGTCAGATTATGGTCACTAAAGTACTTTTATTGACTTGTAATGTAGGCTCAGGGAAAATGTTATGACCCGAGACTACCACTTAGTCGTAACACGGCTCTTGAAACCATAAGTGATCCCAAGATAACCCACAAACTAGCAAACTGTTGAGCAACTGATTGAATATGTAAAAATAACTTAATTTGCTGTGGAAACATAATCATGAAAAGCTTGAATAAAGTTAATATTGATACAACTTACATCATGATAACACAGAAGAAAGAAAATCGAATTATATGACTGACTCTGACTAACATCTATAAAGCCTCTACTATACTTACTATAGATAGTTAGGACATGCATCCAACTACTACTAATCAATACATAAGAATAATAATAAGAACAAAGTACATGATCAACATGCAATTTGAGTCCCCAAAATAGAAGAACTCATCACCTGCTAATGGGAAATTGCAACTGTCTAATTATGATGTATGGGCTATACCTGGTACCTACATTATGAAATAATTTAGCCACACAGACGTTTATGTGGATCAGTACTTGTGGAATTTAGTAAGTGGAGGTGAATGTAATAAGTAAAGTTGAGTTCATCCGTAATATTAAACATGTATGCTGTGTAAGTAGACTCACTAAGAGACTGAAATAAGCTGAAGCTAATATATATTAAAGCACGATTAATAAAAAAATATGATAAGTTGGTGAGTCACTACACATAGTTTCTTAAAACTTTACTTTTGTAGAATAAGTAGAACTGAAGCTGAAAAATAGTAAAATATGGATACTGAATGAATACTGAATCTAAAACTACGTGATGGAAGCTGACATAACTTGAGAATATGAATATACAAATATACTGAGCACGAAGTCATAACTATACAAAACCAAACATAACATATACTAAGCTGATCTGATTAACTAAATAACTGGTAGCTAAATACTGAAGAACTGGCGTATAAATACTGAATAATTGGTATTTGTATACTAATTATCTGGTATCTGTGTACTGATTAACTTATAACTGAATACTGCTCAGGTAAAATTGAACTATACTTAGTCCAAATAATTAGACTAAAACTGTGGGGTACTGTGCATATGAGATAAAGACTAACTGAACAACATGAGATAACTAAGCATGAATACGTGAAAACTGTAATATCTGAGAATGCAAGACTAAGTGTATATATGTTATGTCACTAGGACAATCTATAATTTTGAAATACTGAGATACTTTTAACTGAATATCTGAAAGTCTATACATTTATTCATGGAAACCTGAACTGAAGATACACTAATACTGATTGAAATTGTTGGAGCTATCATGTAACTGACTTAAACTATGTGAGCTATCGTAGAGTCCAATGTCTGATACATATTGAGGAGGGATGTTCTATACTTGCTATCGAAATAGTGCTTGAACTATAGTGATCACTAAACTGATGTCCCAAAGGACTAAAGAGTCACCCTCTACTGGCAGGTGCTCTCATGGGATATGTGTCAATGCACAACTGGCAGGAAGACATCTCAAACCTACGCTGGTTATGTAGTTCTATAACTAAAGGACTAATACTAAAGGTCACACTCTCTACTGGCAGGTGATCCCCCATCCCTGGGTTCGCTCAGTGCTAAATCTTACTCCCAACTAAAAGACACTGAAATACTAACTAGTGCATACACTAATAACTGATAAGATCAGGTCATGGTATTTTGAAAATAAAAGTGCATACGAATTCTAAGGTAATTATTAAAATATTAATTAATAATGCTCACCATAAATATTAATATTTAATCATTCTAATAAGATTCATGGATTAACTGGATCATACTTGAAAAGATGAATTTATGTAAATCACATAGGTATCGGGTGTTCATAATTCACCAACACTGAATGAGTATAAAATACGATATCAAACTTGAAATACTATTATAAGTGATTATGGTTCAAAGACCCAAACATGGGAATTTCATCAAACATGTGAAAATTATAAACTTATTCATGAGAATATCATAAACATGAGGGAAACAATAGGATCTCATGGATAAAATCATAACTTAAGGATTTATTCTGAATCAAATGAACATGACATGGGAATTACAACATTCAAAACATGATATGACTTATTCCACTTGAAAGCACTTAAAATCATAATTTGCAATTGAATTAACAAGAGATTCATGGAGATAGTTCAACTTAATCATGTAAAACTCATAATTTAAAAACAAAAAGGGTTCTTGGGATCCATGGGTGAAAGGGGACCAATGGATGAACTCTCACGTGCCATAAGCTTTTAACTAAAAAGAGAAACACCAATCTTGATGCTTTTTTGAAGGTTCTTAAACTTAGGAAACTTGAATTCTTGATTTCTTTGGAAAAAGAAATTGAATTTGTGTTCTTGGGGAAAGGGAATGGTTTTCTTGGGAGGATATTGGAGAAGAAGGGCAAACTTATGCCCTAACTGATTCCCAAGTCGTGTTATGAATGATTGGGTTGAGGGAGAAATGACCTAATTTCCACTCAGGCATTTAAATTTGAAATTGGATGTTACAATGTCCCGATGACAAGGTCTAATTGCAGTTGTTAAATTCCCTCACCGTGAAATGGTGAACATGAGTTTGGGACTACTACCACGCCATAGTATTATGGTGGTGATACTCTCATTTTGTGATCCAAACATGACACAAACCCTGTCCAAAATATCCAAAACTTCTTCGAGACATGCTCCTAACATCCTTGAACATGAATCAACTTCAAAATCAGCATTTTGGGGTCGGGAAGGTCGGTTTAAAAATCCATAAAGTCTAGGGGTATTGAAAGTAACTAAGTCCTCAACACTTAGGAAAGTTTTCAAGTCTTGTACCCCTTAAATATGTAACTGAGAGCTGAATTGAGCTAAGAATTTTATGGGGTATAACAATATCTCCCCCTCGAGAACATTTGTCCTTGAATGAGACTAGTTATACTGATAGTATTGAACTAAGGTAACTGAGATCACATACTGAACATGCATGACTGGAAACATGATTTCATAACTAAGTCTGAGCACGATACCTAAACTGAACTCATATCATGAATACATACAGTGACATGAGAATGGTCGTAAGGCTGAGATAAAAAAGAGAGAGTCAACTTATGAGTAACCATTACCTCAAATTGGGTCTGGTTTCATGAATAAAAGATGAGAGGCTTAATACATAGAATCTCAGGGTATTTTAGCATCTCCCCCTTTGGATATTTCATTCCCCCAAATCATACTGACATGGAAGCAATACTAATAAAAGAATGATATAATGGATGGGGCACTTACAAACTGAATTAAAATTGAATATCTAGAATCTGAAACTGATGCCTAATACATGAACTAAGTTGAATTCATAATTTATATAGATGCAAACAATATAACTCTTGGAATAGCAGTATTCTTGAGACTTTGGATAATATGACTAATGGAAAGATTGGAAAACCATAGGAACTTATCTATCTGACTGCTAAATTGAATTGTTAGCTATACAGACTAAATCATACTGAAAGCTTATAATTAACTAAAGTATATATTCAATTCTCTTTCTAAGAAGTTCTAATAACATTAGGGAGCAAAAGAATCTTGGGCATGATCTGAATTAGATATTCGAATAAGGAATCACAATATGGCTATAATTCTATAAAATGGAACATAGGCCTATTGAACATAAGCTAGGATAGAATTGTTATGCCTTAGACCATGCAACTGTTACTTTCAAGCTGAGACATACTCCTTAAATACTCTCTCAACTATACGTTCTACTTCAACACTGCACCTCTCTTGAGGCTACTTAAAATTTTCACATAGGCACTGATGACTCTATTTACTGAAGTCTGAGCTGAACTAAATTCTATCACTTTATTACTAGTCTAAATCATGAATTCAATACCCCATGCATTTTCATAACTTCTCATCTGAAGAATAATTCTTCTTACCACTTCAACAAATAATTCAACCTCTTACTAGGAATTTACTAACACACAATGCATTTTTCCACTTATATACAAATGTGACATTCCAACCTATCATTATAACCATATACAAAGTTCTAGGCAAATAACCCATAAAAGCATCTTTCTCATATTCTCTACTACCTCTATCAATAACAACTTTCCTGCACTATCCCCAATAAAACACACATAGACTTCTCATCTAACCATGACATATATTTAAAGCTTTGCCTTAATATTACTTCACACTTATAGCCTTAGATAAAACAAGCATACAATAATCTTCATACACAAGGAACATTTATACTCTCCCATCTAAACAATTACTCATCGCCACTATCATTTCATAAGGAGATATTACTGAAAGGTTAAAACACAAGGACTTAAAACATGAAAGGATACTATGCATAGGTTTTACACTTAATTGAGGCCTGAGGAATAGAATATCAGCATCATGGATTCATCAAAGAGATCTAATCTGAGAATATACATGAATAGAATCTAAATTTCACTGGCTATTAAGAGTGTAGCATGAGTTATAGGGATTGAGCTTACAATAAAACGTGAGTACATGAGTCATAAGCTACATAACCTGAGTTCAGAGTTCATAAATTCACAAAATATTATTCTTACAGCTGAGTGAACTGTAACTCCTTATACTAGTAACTGGAAGCACATATGATTCTCTATGATGTATATGAACATAAGCTATGATCATGGAGATGACATGCAAGGCATGAGTAGATATCATGATTGTTGAAGTACAAAACATTACACTGAGATGAGAATGGGTTGGGCATCTTCCACCCCTACTGATATTCTAAAATACTAAAATATGAGAGCCTGATTTGGTTACTTATTCTATCATCTCCCCCTTAGCTTAAAGCAATTATTCTAAGTATGTGGGACCTTTTTAAATAACTCTAAACTGAACTACAAACACTACATTCTAAAGTCGGAGATATAACAATACATATAAATAAGAACTCAACCTGAAAGACTAGACTTGAAAATGTAAGACCTGCTGCTAGTACTTACTTCTGATATACAACTCTTAACTTTCTATAGCCCATAACTTAGTTGGTAAGAACATCACATGCTACATTACTAGCCTCATCCATAATTAGCAACTAAAGTGTACTATCTAAGCATACCCATACTATCATACTTAACTTAAATTCTTGCATTCACTATTTCAAGCCTACTGATTCTCGTTTCATACAACTATCCTCATGGATACAAAATCTATTGAATCTAGATAAACATAATACCACTTTACTGCTGCTAAACTTCTAGGTTCGTGCTTCTAATTCAACATCGTATACTATTAAGGATTATGAGAAAGGATCTTAAAGCACCCCTGACTTTGGATTAGTGCATGATTTTCATGAATATGAATGAAATACTTCATTCTTTGGAACACAAAGGCACTGATGGGATACATTAGATCCTGCATACAATCCCATAACTGTCTGTAGGGACTATCTAAGAAAACTCTATCTATAGGGACTTAAGCTTGGCTATTTCTGTTGCCTCAAGAATAAGGAAAAGTTGGCACAAATAAATTAATGTGAGAATCTGCTTATGTTCTTTAGAGAAAACTTCTACTACAAGATTTGAGACACGAAAGAAGGGAAATATTTCTTAAATACCCTGTAGTCTCTTGAAGCAAAGTACAAAAATCTCTATACCATTCTGAAAGAATACTAGACACGACTTCATAGGCACCCTAGTACACTTGAACTATGGGATCTAATACCAAGTTTTTCACGACCTAAGACTACCCCCTTTTCGTAACATGGTGCTTGGAACCATAAGTGATTCCAAGCTAACCCATGTATTGGAATACTGTTGAGAAATTAATTTAATATGTAAAACAAAACTTACTTTTTGAGCGAAAGCATAATCATAAAGAGTATGAATAAAGTTAATACTGATAAGTTTACATCATGATAAACTGGAGAAAGAAACTCAAATTACATAACTAACTCTAACTTACATCTATGAAGCCTCTACTATACTAACTATATATAGCTGGGATATGCCTCCAGCTACCACTAATCAATAAATAAGAATAATAATAAAAATAAAGTACATGATCAAAATCTAACTGGAGTCCCTGAAATAGAAAATCTCATCACCTGCTGGTTGGAAACTGCAACTATCTAATCATGATGTATAGGCTACAACTGGTACCTACATTATGAAACAATGTAGACACATAAACATATATGTGGATCAGTACTACTGGAATATACTGAGTAAGTAGGGGTTAATGCAATAAGTAAAACTGAGTTCATGAGTAATCTTAAACATGCATGCTAAGTATAAGTAGACTCACCAAGAGACCAAAATAAGCTAAAAGCTAATATATCTTTAAATATGATTAAAAATGAAATATGATAAGCTGGTAAGTCACTACACTTAGTTTCTTAAAACATTACTTTAGTAGAATAAGTAGAACTAAAGCTGTAAAATTGTAAAACATGTATACTGTATGAATACTGAGTCTTAAACTGCGTGATGGAAACTTACCTAACTCGAGGATCTGAATATCCAAATATAGTGAAAACGAATACATAAACATATAAAACCAAACATAACATATACTAAGATAATCTGATTAACTGAATGACTGATAGTTAAATACTGAAGAACGCAAGTCTAAATACTGAATAAATGGTATCTAGATACTAATTAGCTGGTATTTGTATACTGATTAACTAATAACTTAATATTGGTTATATAAAACTGAACTGTACTTAGTCTGAATAACTAGACTTAAAATGTGGGATACTTTGCATGTGAGATAAGGACTAACTGAACAACATAAGATAACTGAGCATGAATGCATGAAAACTATAATATCTGAGAATACAAGACTATATATATATCTATTATGTCAATGAGACAATCTGTAATTCTGAAATACTTAAATCTATATAACTAAATATCTGAAAGTCTGTACACTTAATCATGCAAACCTGAACTAAATATATACTAAATACTGCCTAAAACTGTGAGAACTATCATGTAAACAACTTAAACCATGTGAGCTATCAAGGAGTCCAACGTCTGACGCATATTGAGGGGGGCTATTATATACTTGCCATCGAAATAGTACCTGAACTATAGTGATCACTAAACTGATGTCCCAAAGGACTAAAAAGTCACCCTCTATTGGTTGGTATTCTCATTAGATATGTGTAAAACCTCAACTGGATAGAAAATATCTCAAACCTATGCTGGATATATAGTTCTAGAACTCAAGAACTACTATAAAAGGTCACACTCTTACTGGCAGGTGATCCCCCATCCTTGGGTTCTCTTGGTGTTAAATCCTACTCCCAACTAAAAGAAACTAAAATAATAACTAGTGCATGCACTAATAAATGATAACTGATAAGATCAGGTCATGGTATTTTGAAAATAAAAGTGCATATGAATTCTGAGGTAATTATTAAAATATTAATTAATAATGCTCACCATAAATATTAATATTTAATTATTCTAATAAGATTCATGGATTAACTGGATCAATACTTAAAAAGATGAATTTATGTAAATCACATAGGTATCGGGTGTTCATAACCCACCAACACTGAATGAGTATAAAATATGATATCAAACTTGAAATACTATAATAAGTGATTATGGTTTAAAGACCCAAACATGGGCATTTCATCAAACATGTGAAAATCATAAACTTATTTATGAGAATATCATAAACATGAGGGAAACAATAGGATTTCATGGAAAAAAAATAATAACTTGAGGATTTATCTTGAATTAACTAAACATGACATGGGAATTAGAGCATTTAAAACATGATATGACTCATTCCACTTGAAAGCACTTATAATCATAAATTGAAATTGAATTAACAAGAGATTCATGGAGATAGTTCAACTTATTCATGTAAAACTCATAATTTAAAACCAAAAAGGGTTCTTGGGCTCCATAGGTGAAAGGGGAAGCTTTTAACTTGAAAGAGAAACACCAATCTTGATGCTTTCTTGAAGGTTCTTAAACTTGGTGAACTTGAATTTTTGAGTTTTTGAAAAAAAAAAAAGAATAGAATTTGTGTTCTTAGGGAAAGGTAATCATTTTTTTGGAAGGATAATTGGAGAAGAATGACAAAACTATGCCCTAACTGATGCCCAAGTCATTTTATGAACGATTGGGTTGAAGAGGAAAATACTCAAATTGCTCCTCAGGCATTTAAAATTTAAAACTAGATGCAACAACATTACTACGATGCGGTCTTACCACAGTTATTAAAATCCCTCACCACGACATAGTGAACATGAGTTTGGGACTATTATTGTGCCATGACCTTATCACGGTAACACTCTGGTTCTCTGATCCAAACATCACCCAAACCCTATCCAAAAAATCTAAAACTTCTTCGAGGCATGCTTCTTGTATCCTTGAACTTGAATTAACTTGAAAGCAATTTTTTTGGGGTCGGGAAGGTCGACTTAAAAATCTATAAAGTCTAGGGGTCTTGAAAGTAACTAAGTCCTCAACACTTAGGAAAATGTCAAAGTCTTGGACCCCTTAAACATGCTAGTGAGATATGAATTGAGCTAATACTTTTATGGGGTATTACAGAAAAGGTATGGCACATATGGGTAAAGTGACTAACTCTCCTCAGCCCTACACTATTTTGGGCTTCATTTTTTCTACCTTCTTTTATTTCTTTCTTTTTTTCAACTCTTTCAACTATGGGTGTGGTTTTATTTCCAAAACTTGTTTTCTCTTATTTTTTATTTTTCTTCTTTTTTTTTCTTTAGAATATTTCTTGTCATTTCTTTCACAACATATCACACCCACATCTTTTTTTTGGTAACATTTTCTTTATGCCCAATATTTTTCGAATCCCTGAGATAGCCACCCTTAGCTTAGATGATATGCCTAAATTGAGGTGCATATTGTCCAAGGAGTGACCTGGGCCTAAGCAGGTTCATTATAAAAATTGGGAAGGTGAATAGTCTAGTTCAAAGAAAATCTTTACTTAGACCCAAAATTGGGATCAAGGAATATTATACTCATTTGATAGGCTTTTTAGGATTTTAGAGAACCAATTAAAGAAGGACCTATGTTCCTTTCCTACGATCCTATCCTACAACATTAGTAAGACTAACCAGGGAAGTTTTATACTGTACACACATGCTGACACAATAAACCTTACACTCACATAGCTTAGGGCTATGTATTTAGTCACTACATATTCTATTCATGCATAGTTATACCAGGTTGTCACATTTATAATTCTAATGCCATAATGGGATAAAAACATTTGTTATAGTTCACATAAGCACAAAACTAGTACAAAACTTATGAATTTCAAAGGGGCATCATTTAAGATATTCAACAAGTTTTGCATTCTTAATTAATTTTGATTGTACCAAGTTCTCTTACTTCTCTCTAAGTAACACACAAAATACAAAATAACAATAAAAAACATAAGTAAACACCTAAATATGCCAATTTTGACTAAGATAGCACAAACAAGGGAAAAGAAACATAGCAATAAAACCCCTCCACTATGGTACACCCCCTACTTATAAATCATGTAATGTCCCCAGTGTACGAAAATTTCATGAAAACTCAAATAATGTAAAACTAGGGCAAGGAACATACCTGGGGCATTCTAGACACTAATCATACTCTGATCTGGTAGGCTTTCAGATGGAAACAATCTACTATACTTAGCTCTCATGGCCTCAATTGTGGCTTGGGTACTTTCAGATAAGTGGGCACCAAAGTGGATTATACAGTGAATAATGTCATTGGGGTATACTTCTTATCCCCTCCAGTTTGAACCACCACATCAATAGTTGGTGGTATTTCCACACTCTTTGGACTGTGTACTTTTAAGGTCTACTCACTTATTTTATCTTTTTTCTTCTCACTTTTATCTCTCATTCTCCTTTTATGGGACTGCAAGTCTCCACTATCTCATGCACATCCATATCATCCCCCACAAACATCGAGGCCTGAGTATAAAAGTTTTGGAACAAAGAGTCCACATCTGCCATAACATTAGCTATAGAAGGCATAGGTATAGGTAGAGGAAGTATAATCAAAATGGTACACCCTTAACGCTCTTAATTATTTTCTTCAATATGGACATATTTATTATGATGGTTTTTATATTACGATCGTGCACCTTCTCTAACTTTTCAATTATTTGGCTCTCAAATCTATCGAAGTGGGTCTCAACTACCTATATTGCTGCCTAAATTTCATCAGCTATGTTGAGTATTACCCCTGTCTCTAACATTTATCACCAAGAATCATACAATATTTTCATATTAATGATAAAATCTAGCTGAGTAGTGGGAATACATGTGTATCTAGATTGAACATATGGATAGGAACCCAAAGGTATGATAATCGTCTGAGAAAAAATAATATAGCACTAGTTTCAAATATCGAGATCTCGCTACTTGGGGAAACCCCTGCTATCTCTGGTGGTATGTCTAGAAAAAGGCCCCAAGCTGGAGTCATTGAATTCCTCAAATCCTTTATAAAGGTAATATCGACATTCTCTATCCATTGGATAAATCTATCAACTAAAGAAATAGATGGCACCTGTGAACTACTTAGCCATTTTCAAGTCATTTATCTAGAATTCGTACTAGAGAGTCTCTTCCACCTATATAAAAGTCTCACTAAAGACCTTTGAAATGGTTTAACCTATATATTAACCTTATTATCCCAAACTCTCATTGTGTCTAGTTAAGGATGCTTCTGCATGTCTTTATCCTTTGTTGAGAAAGTCATGTTTTTCCATATTGCTACATAGTTGGCATAAAATTACCTTAAAATTTCTTAACTATAGTTCTAGAGTAGCTTATTCATCTACCCCAATGTATACTTCTCAGACACCTAAACAACTTTTGGGACCCTTGACAACAATTTAGGAAATACCCATGGTTCTTTTCAAATACTATGCTTTTTGTTACCTTACTTGTTCAGTGAAAGACTATCGATGTATTAGTCTTTAGCATTTAGTAGAACCCATCACCTCGGGTCAACTCTCATATGAGACACAATCTCAGCATGTCCCTTGGAGGATTTAGAATTGGACTCTTCATCCTTCTTTGAGTAACTCATCTCCCCAGTAACATCAACATTGTTACCCTTGACTTGTTTTATGCATTTTCCTCCCTCTTCAGATTGGCAAAGGTTGATGGAAATGGTCACCAAGAAAGTAAATGTTTGTTTGGTCCTTGGCCTTGGCCCTAATGGTCTGAGGAGTGTTTTGGTAATCAGATAAACTAGCTGAATATTGAACTTCAGTACCACTTGATCCTTTGGAGTGACTCTCTAAGGTTGGAGGTGTGTCTTTAGGTGCCTAATTTTGTAAGATCTCCTATGTATTTTCTTGAGGGTCTTTAGAGGTACTGTACTTGTACAAGTAAATGTTACTCTTAGTTTTGAATCAAAACAACATGTATAGGAATTTTGAACAAATGAGCCTTCCCATGATCATGCAATAAAGGTACAATCAAACCTTCTAATCATAGAAAGGATTTCTAAAAGTACTGGGGAGTTATTACATTAGACATGAAAATACCACAATCGTACCATGAAATGAAAATCATTGAATGTGATCATTTGATGAAGTTTCTGCAAGTTAAAATTCGGCATCCTACAATGATCCAACCTACAATCATACATTAAAATGACAATCGTGGATTGTGTCATGGAGTGTGCACTAACACTTCAACAATTTTAAATACTTGATTTGACCCTATTTTGATCCTTATTGACAAAATTTTAACAATATTAGGTGCTTAAACTTTCCTATGGTTTTCATTTATTCACAAATTCCCTCACAACATAGTTTTTTTTAGTTACCTCTTTATTATACTAATCCCTATGATCCTAAATGTATCCGTCACTACTTATTCATATACATGAGTGGAAACCATATTAGAGCATAAGAAAAAAAATTATTAGTTTTCCTGAACTGTGAAGAGTTTTGAACTAAGGAGTAGCTGACCTGGACCAATCAAAGGTAAGAATTTGTGTTTTTTCTTTGGATAATTTGAATATGAGTAGACTTAAGTATATATGAATGGAAATATCAATCGATTCTTAGGTATAAAAAATTAGGGCTAAAAATTGAGTCGCATTATATTTTTAATTTTCATTTAAATACCTGAACCCAACAAATGACTCATACCCACAATCATGGGATCAAACTATGATCATGAGTGTAATTGTACAAGCAGGGTTGAAGTAACTAAACTGGGATGCCACGAACCTTAAGGACAATTCTAATATATAACCACAGCCATTTCTTAAAAGCATAAGTTCAATGTCCAAAATGATGGTTTTTAGGAGTTTGATCAGATGATTGATATCACGATCGTGATATCTAAGAACATGATGACCAATCATAAGATAAATCCTACATTTCATCCCTCTAGACTTTATGGATATTATCCAAGTGATTGAACCCACGATCATGGGTTCTTCCAACAATCATGCAATCCTCCTATTCAGTTTTGATTCTAGTTCTAATGTTTTATTTTAGAACAATCCCTACACAAGTCACACACATTACCCTATAAAAGCAAAAAGCAGAAAATCATGAGTTGCCTCTAAAAAAGTACATGATTTAACATTATAGAACGATGTGTCTTAGTTGGTTACTAAGACATTACCAACTAACCCATGGGTTGCCTCAATTAAGCATTTGATTTAAGGGTGTGGAATGACTCAAGTGTTCTTGACTTCTCAATCACCATCTAGATCCATATCACATATCACTTTTAATTCATCAATGTCACTAAGGTAATATTTCATCCTTTGGATAATTACCTTTAACCTCTGGCTCTATTTATTCTCTAGTTCAATTGTACCATAGAGGAACACTCTCGTAACTCTATATGGTCCCCTCCAATTTGAACATAGGTTGCCTAAGGACAACTACAGTTTCAACATTAATAGTAGTACCATATCGCCTGCGATGAATTCTTATTTCTTAATCTTGTGCTCATTATAATTTTATTCTCTTATTTTACATAGTTGACCATTTATAGGTGCAGAGATAAAATTCATCTAACTTATTCAACTGTTCAAGCCTAATCTTAGCTGCTTCACTCCATTCTAGATTTAGCCACTTTAGTGCCCGCAATGTCGTATGCTCAAGTTTGACAGGAAAGTGTCATGCTTTTCTATGCATAAGATGATATAGGGAAGCACCAATAGGGGTCTTGAAAGCTATCTGCATCATTACTCAAATCCCATTGGGGTGTATAGACACCCATAGCCGTAAAGGCCCGAGAGAACCAACCGATGATATGTACATCTCACGCATGTAAATATGATAACCAAAGGTTCTACCAAAAATGATATAATGGATTGATGAGATCAACCACATGGGAAAGCACAAAATTATATATACAAGACTTGGCGTTTGGGGCCACAACATCTAAGGGACAAGACACTACCATGCTTAATTTTATATTGGTCTACAAAGCCTCTAAAAGATACATAGACACATAGTTACAGTTGGGACAAACCACCGCCTTACACTTAACTACTATATAGTACCAAAATATATAAAATAAACTTGGAAAGCCCTGAATCAAACTAAAGCTCACCAATAGTCATTGGATATCCCTGCTCCTACTGGGGAGGTGTATTAGCTGAAGTACCTACTCCTGCTGTATGAAATACAAGTCCCCCGTGAGGGACGTTAATATAAAAATATGTATTTAATATGTAAGGTTGAAGGTACTATACATGATACAAGAACTCAACAGAAATCAGGTACATATGTATAAATTGTACTAGTAGACCAACTTTATATATATACTTATGGGATTAGGTATATTACATTCTTTTCTTAGTTTTACCCTTTATGCTTCATAATATTTATAAGATATATAATATAAATGACCGTTTGATCAGTAGTTAATACATAAAATAGGATCGACCCATGCAAGGCTTACACCCCTGAGATGCCACCCATGTATAATTAGATTGGGATTGGCCCATGTTAGGCTTTTTTCCCTGAGCTGCTACCCATATTTAAAGGTATTGGGACTTTCCCATACTAGGATTATGCCACTAAGCTACCACCCATTCAATTAAGTTTTGTGTTACATAGTTTATTTAGCCTTTGAGATTGTTACTTTGGTGGTCATAAAATTTTGGTACCTTTGAACAATAATCTACCAATAAGAGACATGTGAACAAACACTTAATGAAATAACAAAGAGTTATAGAGAAAATTGAACAAAATAAAATATTTAGGAGCTGAAAGTAACATACGGGTCTTATATGACTTAACGGAGAACTATTGATACTTGCTATTTAATGTAAAAATACAGACTTGATAACAAGCATATGATGGGGTATTAAAACACATTAGGGAGTGGGAGTAAGTTCATTAGGTATATCAGAGATCATGTGTTGCTACTAGGTATTATTTGCTACGGGAAAGCATCAGAAGCTTACTTTGTACCAAAAGTGTTGGATTTCATGCCAAAGAATACGCTATAGATTAGCCTTACATACCTAGTTGTATAAATACGATAATATCTCAATTAACTTCCTGCATTTAGTATTACTTATCTACAATAAAGTATATGGTAAAACTAGTATTAGTTATTAACCAACACACTAGGCCATTTAACTTTTCCAAAATAGTAGCTGGGCAGTAAGCACTTAATTTATCAATCAAGGGTGTTATTTTAACACCTTTTATCCTCCAATTATATCCACCTACCATACAGATTCTTTTAAGATCCCCCAAAACAACTTTGGCATCATTACACCTTCCAAATGGTATACAAAAAGGAATGGTCAACAACATAGGCAATAATTAGTTTGGTAGTGTACCACTGCACCTTTCTTCTATATTTCAATATGAACTTGTAATACCCCGCATGTTTCTAACCTAGGAAGTGAATAAGTATTCCTACGTATGAAATCTCCTATCCTGTGATTCATACTTGAGTACATGACTTACAATGAATATCATAGTGATAGGATATCTTATGATGCATTAAGCATGTTCATATAAGTCACTTAAGGTAACACAAGCTAAGAGTTTTTAAATCCATCAAGTTTTAGTGTTTGATTTTGTAAAGGTCATCTTTGAACGAGTATAACTCAATGTTAATGTGGTATTTTGGCTGATTTAGACCCACTAAATAGTAGATAATCGAATTATCTTTCCAACGATACCAATTTTGCCTTAATCCAATACCCGAGCAAAAAGTTATGCCTATTTTCATAAGAAACAATAAGCATAGGAGATTGGTTAGGCGCCGCCCAACCCAAGCATAGGCGATTGGTTAGGCGCCCGCCAACCCAAGCATAGGCGATTGGTTAGGCACCACCTAACCTAGCTTAGGTAATCACTTGGGCACCGCCTAAGTCAGTTCCAGGTGCCAAAACACGCCGTTTTGAGTTATTTTAAGGGTAATTAAGTCTTTTAACACTCCTTACATATCCCTAAACTTAACCCTATGAAATATATAGCTTCTAAACATATTAAAACCCTATTATCATCTCAAATCTCATCATCCAAGAGCACTAAAAGATAAAAACAACTAGGGTTGCGTAACTAAGCTTGAAGATTTGATTTCAAGGAAATTCCTCCGTCAATCAACAAGAATCTTCCTTCTAAGGTATGCGTGAGTTGATTTATGGATCCCTTCCATCCATAAAGCTCAAAAACCCTATTTTTCATTATAAAGTATGATTTTTATATTTTTGGGTGTTGATGATCATGTTGTTGATATTGGGTGATTCCCAAGATGGAATCTTTATATCCTTTTTTTTAATTTCATGATATCATATGAGTTGGAAACATGTAAATTTGTTTTTTCATGATGTATAATTTGATGATTTCACCTATGCTTAAGATGTGCATGCAAGGTGTTTGATAAAATGCCTAAGAAATTAGAAATCATGCAATATAGGTAAATTGTGACTAAGTGAAGGATTCATGATATGCCCTTATGTTCCAATGACTTCTATGTTGATAATGTGCCTTGTAAATGTTGTTGGAATACTCATGAACTATTCTTATGAAATTATGCTATGTTTACTTGTAAATCCTACTTATGAATAAGATGTATGATAACCATGCAATCCACATGAACTTCCATTCTATTGGTATGTGTTGTCAATATGATTATGCAATGAACATGATATTAAGATTGTGCAAGTACTTCCATGTGATATGAAATCCTTTCCATGCAATACATTGTTGATAACCATGCTTAGTATGAGATCCCTACTTATGATATTATAAATTATGGACTCTACTCTTATGATCAAGTCAGTCATGTGTGTTAGTTTTCTTCCATCGAGTCCTGGGGGTACTTGTACCCAAAAACTATAGCAATGTGCCTAGATCCATGTCATGTTTCACGATATTTGAATTCAAGCTATGATTCCATAGACTTCAGTCAGTCATGTGACTCAAGAAAACCTCATGATCTTAGTCAGTTGTCAGATATTAGTAACATTCCACCAGTCAACGAAATTCAGTAAGATTAAGTCATGCACAGTTAGTTATTTATGTCCAGTCCCTCCAGATGCGAGTAGAGATTAGCACCGACTGAACCCAATGATGGGAACTCACCCGCCAGTTTAGGGTGTGATTCTTAGTAGTCATCCTTATGTTCCAGAACTACATAGCCAGCGTAGGTTGAGACATCTTAAACCGTCAGATTAGAGTTGATGAGGTGGCTTAACCCGTCAGTTTAGGGTTCCCACTATTTTCATTGAGTACCCGCCAGATAAGGGTTACTCACAGGCTGTCCTTACTCGTGGTACGATATTGACACCCCTCCAGTCGGGGCAGAGATCGAACCCCAGCTTACCCATAACGGCATATATGGGGTATGTCAATTAAACACTACTTCCCACAGTTTCAGTATCAGTCTCAGTAAAAGAACTCAGGGCATTCTTCAGATTTCACTATATACAGAACTGTCAAATACAGTTGTCCATATTATCAATTTTAGTATCAATCATGACAGTTATCAGTAAACCATGTATTAGCTTACAGGTCATGCTATCACGTATTCATGGTCCCAGTTTCTATCTATGTGTGTTTGCACTCCCACGTTCATATTAGTTAGTCAGTGTTGTTCATGCATGAAACCCTTTATGTTCAGCCTACCTTCCTCGTATACTCAGTACTCTAGTTGTACTGACACATTTGTGATATGGTGCTTTCTTTTCATGTTACACCATAGGTTCTGAGACACGAGCTCCAGCCCAGTAGTAGCGGTAGCATTCCAGTCGAAGAGACACAGTGAGTCCTCATTGATTCGAGGACAATATGATTTGATATATTTATTTATTTCTTCAATTCAATTTTACGGAGATAGTTGGAGACATGTTCCTTCAACTCCTTATTCAGATAGTTTAGAGGCTTTCAGATTTATGTTCAAATTTATGTTCAGATTGAGTTGTTTTGGGTATTTTCACCCACATAATTGTATTTAGTTGAACCTTATGGCCTTACAGTTCTATGTATTCCACATTATTATATCATGATTTACAGTATACAGGTACAGATATCAGTCATGGATTAGCTTGTAGTACCTTGGGGTTATAAGCACCGTGTAGCATTCTGGTTTAGCAAATCAGGGTGTTACAAACTTGGTATTAGAGCCTAAGGTTTAATAGAGTCCTAGAAGTCTGAAAGCCGCATCTAGTAGAGTTTTGTACATGGTTGTGTTGCGCGCCACATGTATGTGTGGGAGGCTATAAGATGTTTTTGGAATAGTCCCCTTTCTTCATTATTCATGTCATGCTAGTGAGTATAATCACAAGTTAAACTCTCAATCTAATCCATTCTTCTCTTATTCCAGACCATGGACCAAAAGAGAAGAAACCAGCCAGCTCCTCAGCCCGAAAATCCTTTGGGCGAACATGTTTCCCATGCGGAGTTTAGAGCCGCATTTACCATACTTTCTTAGTCCATAGCTGCCCAGAATAAACGGCCACTAGTCATTCCGGCCAATCCAGTGGCCAATCCCAAAGTAGATAGGGTTTGGGACTTCTCCTGGATGAACCCTCCATCTTACATAGCAGGCAATTTTGGAATCAGTCCCGAAGTCCTAGCAGAGCCCTTCTCAGTCTCTACCTCAGTGGGTAAAACCATTATAGCTCGACGGGTATACAGGAACTGCCCAGTATGATATCTCAAAAATCCACGTCAGTAGAATTAGTGGAGTTAGAGATAACTAATTTTGATGTCATTCTCGGCATGGATTGGCTTCATTCCTTCTATGCCACAGTCAACTGTAGAAACAGGATAGTTTAGTTTTAGTTCCCAAATGAGCCCATCCTAGAGTAGAAGGGTAGCATTTCAGCATTCAGGGGTCAACTTGTTTCCTACCTTCGGGCAAGGAAAATGATTTCTAAGGGGTGTGTGTATCATCTCGTGCATGTTAGAGACTCCAATTCTGAATATCCCAGCCTCGAAATAGTCCCTGTTGTTAATGAATACTCAGATGTCTTTCCCAAAGATCTTCCAGGCATTCCTCCCAAAAGGGAAATAGACTTCGGCATAGATCTTCTTTCGGATACTCAACCTATTTCTATTCCTCCATACAGAATGGCACCAGCAAGGAACTGAAAAATCAATTGAAGGATATCTTAGATAAGGGATTCATCAGACCTAGTATTTCCCCATGGGGTGCGCCAGTGTTATTCATGCGCAAGAAAGACAGTTCTCTTAGGATATGTATTGATTAGCATCAACTAAACAAGGTCACGGTCAAGAACAGATATCCTCTTCCCAGGATTGATGATCTATTCGACCAACTTTAGGGTGTCAGTTACTTCTCCAAGATAGACCTCAGATTAGGATATCATCAGCTCAGAGTTAGAGAATATGCCATTCCAAAGATAGCTTTCCGTACTCGGTATGGTCACTTTGAATTTTAAGTCATGTCATTTGGTCTTACCAATGCCCCTGCAGCTTTTATGGATTTGATGAACCGTGTGTTCAAGCAGAACTTGGACATATTTGTCATAGTCTTCATAGATGATATTCTGGTCTATTCTCGCACAAAGCGTGATCATGCAGACCATCTCAGGATTATTCTTCAGACTCTCAGGGTTTACCAATTATTCTCAAAGTTTAGCAAGTGAGAATTTTGGCTAAGATCAGTAGCATTCCTTGGCCATATTGTTTTCGGTGATGGCATTAGAGTAGATCCTCAGAAAACCAAGGCAGTAAAAAACTGGCCCAGACCTGTATCTCCATCAGATATTAGGAGTTTCTTGGGTTTGGCTGGCTATTACAGACGGTTGGTCGAGGGATTTTCTTCTATTGCATCTCCCATGTCCAGATTGACTCAGAAGATGAAGTATCAGTGGTCAGATTCATACGAGAAGAGCTTTCAAGAGTTGAAGACTCGACTTACCTCCGCTTTAGTTCTAGCTATTTCAGATAGTTCAGACGATTTTGTAGTTTGATGTAATGGATCCAGAGTGGGTTTAGGTTATGTCCTCATGCAGCATGGTAAGGTCCTAGCCTACGCCTCCAGACAGTTAAAGCCACATGAGAAGAATTATCGTACTCATGATCTTGAGTTAGCAGCGGTAGTTTTTGCCTTGAAGATTTGGAGGCATTATCTCTATGGAGTTCATGTAGATGTCTTCACAAACCATAAAAGCCTCCAGTATGTCTTTTCCCAGAAAGATCTTAATCTTTGCCAGAGAAGGTGGTTAGAGCTCTTGAAGGATTACAACATGAGTGTTCTTTATCATCCGAGCGTCGGCCACAACATTGGCCTT